>NW_008686312.1:2972-30839 GCF_000695815.1 Acanthisitta chloris
TCTACAACTTAAGAGCACCTGTATCACTGAATTTGGGACTCTCATAGAATGATAGAATGGTTTGGGTTGGAAGAGACCTTAAAGATCGTCTCATTTCAACCTTGCCCTGCCATGGGCAGGGGCACCTTCCACTAGACCAGGTTGCGCAAAGCCCCATCCAACCTGGCCTTTCATTCAACCTGGAATCTCAGCTAGAACTGCACAGGGGCTGCTTTTTTTGTAGTGCATAGTTCTTCCTAAATACTCAAAGGTGAGAAAGAAGCAAGATGCAACCTTTAATAATAAGGTTCTTGAAGCAGTTTAGTTCATTTTGAGAACTATTTTTTGCTTCGTAAAGTCTCCGGCACTTCAAAATGGTCTAGAGATCTGCGGAAAAGGTCACTTCCAGCAGTAGCTAATAATAAAAGGTGGAGAGGAAGAGTGACTTCTCTTGATAGCTTGTTCTTAAGACATCTCAATGACTCGTTAGATGAATCAGTGTTGAATTTTTATCTGAATCCCTTGGCAATTCACTTTACCTGTATGTCATGTTCAACTCATTGTAATTTTCCTTACTCATTTATTGATTTAATGATTTTTTCCATCCCTCAAAAAACCCAAATTCATTAGGTCTGTTTAAACAAAGATGAGGACAAGTCTCCAGCTGGCAAGAACTTGACTGTGTGGTTGGAGAGATGTCACTTTTACAGAGGAAAATGGCTTGTTAGTAGTTGTCCAAATCGGTGTTTCACCATCTATGTTCATTCTAAGGGCATTTTCCCTTGAATTGTCACGTGGTTCTAAGGCACTGAAGACAAACTCGCACAAACCTATCTGAAAGTCATCCTCTCAGAAATGTTAGGAACTTTCTGGCTTTGGGTACTCTGTTCCTGAGCCAGTAGGAGAGGAAGTTGGCTTTTGGTTTAGGCAGATCAGGCCAAACACAGATCTGTTTGCATTTGTGCACCAAGTTTTGTTTTGTTTTGTTTCTGGAATAGCAGCTGTATATAGAATGTAATGTGGGAAAAGACTAAGTAAACTCCTTACAGCAAAGCTTTAACAGACATTTGGCAAAAAAAAAAAACGAAAAAAAATGATGATTTTGTTCATTGTTTTCTCAGAGCTCTGAAAACCATGCTTTTGAGTCAAGGTGAATTGTTGATGTGTTTGTAGGATTAAATAGCTGTTTCCAAGATGCAGATAAATAGTCTGCAAGCTTCCAGATGCTGCCAGGAGGAGAAGTAAACATTTAGCTCTGGAAATGTGCCGATCACTTGCTCCCGGCCTCTGCCCTGAAGGATTTCTGTACTTGTTTGTTGATGTTGCAGTAGCATGAGAAAGGGCTGAGTTTGGATCAAGTCTTTGTTGACCAATCCTGTAACAAAAGGCCACGATTATCTTCAGTGAGGTGGACCACAGTCACAGCAGGTGGGTAGGAAGAGCCAAGGGGCAAAGGAGAGAGGATGAAAATGGTGTTTCTGTCAGTGTTTTGGTAAAGCTGGTGGTAGGCAAGGGTAGCATTCCTTAGCAATGTTGAATGGTAGTGCTGTGATTTCTTCCAGACTGTTCCTGATAGTGGTTGAAAATCACTGTGCCTCTTGGATGGAAGCTGGAGAGAGGAGAAGCAATTTACCCTAAACTCCATCTGGAGATAGCAGCTGAACCAGGGGCAGGGAAACCTGATCCCTCTGCCCTGTGGATGATAAGAAATTAATTTGTAACCCCCAGGCAGGTTCAGAAATTTTGATCCTCTGCCTTGCCACTGTTTTCTGTAACCTTTTGAACCAGAAGCTGGAGAGCACCAGCATACATGAGTTTGATTTCCATAATTTTTACAGCTGGTCCTTTTAGTACAACATCATGTGCTCATGGTGTCTGGGTGCTCAGCCCACATAGTGACATTTTGAAATGTATGAATCAAAATTAAACCAACTTCTGCTTTCCAGGAGAGTGATCACACAGTCCTAGACTCTCACACAGTTCCTGCTTGATGATGTTCTTCCCTCCATTACAAACTACAGCATGGTGCTGAGCTGAGGACCCACCCAGATGTGGCCACATTTCAGTGGCAGATGAAATGATTCCTGCCTCTATGAGTTTGTAAATCACTTTGGGACCCTCTAGAATGGAAAGCGTTGTTGTTTGTTTGCCTCAGCCTGTATTTTCACCATACTTTACTTAGATGTGTTGGGTTTTGGTTTGTCTTCAGATAAGGCTCATGTGAAATGGGCTTCTGTTTTGTTTTTTCACCAGAGGAGTGATTCATATTCGAATTGAAATGTTGTATTGCTCTAAGCCAACCTTTTACCCATGTGCCAATGGGAGGACAGGGAGATGCAGGCATGGACCGATCAGGACTATTTTTCTCCTACTACATTTAGAAACTTTCCAAATGACTTTTTAGGAAGGCATATGGACTTAGCTTCCTGGCATGGGAGAATCCTGGTCTTGCATGTTTTAAGAACACAAGATGAGCCTGAATCTCATCAGTTGTCTGTTTAAGCTGCAGATCCACAGGCTACCAGCATTGTTCTCAAGAAAAAAAAAAGAGAATTTATGATCCCTTTTAAGTTGAGGGTTGTTTTTTTCGTGTGGTCCTATATTTTGTCTTTTTTAAACTAGTGTTATGATTGCAGTTGCTTGCACTAGTTTTGGGGCACTGACTCCACAGGCCCTTTCTGCAGCACAACTAAGGCTGTCAGATCATGGTCTTTGCTGTTGCCTGATGCTTTCTCCAAAGGAGCTGGTTGCCATCCATGGGAGAGGAGAGCTGCACAGTCTAGCACATGGTTCTGTTCTTGTTAGAAGTGGAAACTGGCTAGCCTAGTCCAAACTTCCTCAAGAAGCTTTATCACAGGTACTCTAAAATAGAGAGAAGGGGTGCTGAGATTCCATCTGGGATTTTGTGTGTATTTAGAGTTGTGTTGCTCTGTCATCTACAGCTCAAAGTGAATGTCATTGTAGATCTTGTGGAGCCTGCTGCCTGTCCCGTAAATACCCAGACTGAGATAACAGTGTATTTAATGGAAATCAATAAAATTTGGGTGTATATTCTCACCTTGATTAGGGTGACCTAACTGAGCCTACTCAAGAGGAGATTTACCATGTTTTAAGATTAAAGCCCAGCTCAGTCAATTTGTTTCCTTGGTCCTTCAAACTGGGCTTGGGTGTATGAAATGATCCTTCCCCACTTGCCCTTTTCATTTCCACAGACCTCATGAAACTAGTTGAGTGTTCTTAGGGTACCCTGAGGTTTTAAATGTGATATGTGAGGAGACATTGATGCTTTCAAAGTAGCACCTGAGGAGCTGCTGAGCCTTGGAGGATGTTGCCTCTAATAGAATATCAGTGGCCATGTCCTCTGTGTTGCTTTGACAGCTCAATTATGCCAACAGGCTGAGGGATTGAAAACATTCTGCATTTTTGTTGGCATAAAATTAGAATTTACATGAAAGCTTTTCCAAGGTGAAAATAAGAGACAGGGACAGATCTTCACAGCTGATTGTAGGTTCGTTCACCGCTGGAGAGTTGGTGAGACAAATGTGAGACCTTGGTTACACGTCATCTAAATGCTTTATGACTTAAGAGTATTTGAGCTGGAATCACTTGCAATTAGCATGGGCTTGGCAGAAACTGGCACTGCTGCTGTTTGCGTAGAAACTGCTTGCATAGTCCAGTTGTGCCATGGGGAAAACTGCTGTTAGCAATTTGCACAAGGGTTGTCTTTAGGTGGTGTCTGTGCAGTGGTTGCTCTTAGAACAGCTGATGTCCTTGATGGCACAGTAGCAACTAAAGCAAGAGCATAGCTGTCTCTCACATGTACTTACTCTCCCTCGCCCAAACATTATGGTCTTTAGCCTATTTGCCATCGTAGCCACACATTTTTTAGGCAGCTATTGGTGTCTGGAAGCTTTTAACTGCATTGCTTGTGAGAACCTAGGCCTATCCATGGTCCAGGGAGATGTGAACATTGCTCTGCTCTTCATGGTTTGCTTGGATGAGACAGTTTCCTCAGCTGGCTGTGGTCAGGCTGATGCTGCGTGCAACCTCTTGTAGACTTAAAGGATGCAGCTGGGTTCAATTGGCCAATTGACACCATAAATTATATCTAAATCTGTTAAATTAAGTAAATAATGAGGACCAGAGGGCACCTGCTGGTCCTCATAACCTGTGTTGCTTCTTGGAGTTTGAGCAGAGTGTCTCCTGCTGGCTTGATGGAGCCTGGGAGCTTGTGAGTGGGTGGCGTGGGAACTGGGGACAACTGAGGATTCGTACAGGGATGCAGAGTTGCTCCTTGGGGCAGAACAATAAATGTATGATTCTTGGCCCTAGAACGAAGAAAGCAAGACGCTGTGGACTTGTTGCAACCCGTGCAGTCTGTGAATGTTTTCTTCTTGTCAGATGCTGCTGTCACATAAGTTATTTTATTGCCAAAGGGCAGGGAATGAACTAGTGAAGTTGGAGAGAGGGCTGCGTACTGAAGGGTTGCATGTTGTAAAAGTCAGTGCACCAAATGTGCAATTCTTCACTTTCTGCTCTTGTAGTGTTTATTTATCTATATGATTTGTCGGGGGGAGAAGGGATGGCAGTGTAGGAGGTACATGTCTCATCCAGGAGAAAGCGCGTGTTCAGATGAGAAAGCATTATGCATACAATGCCTGAAATTAGCCCTTAAAATAGCACACTCCACATCTTAGTAATATATTGAATATATCTGGATAAGAAACAGTCTGATTGAAGTATTGAGCTTATTGTAGTGTGTCTGCCGTGACTCATCAGGAAATTGAAAGTCTTGAGACAAAACTCACCCCCCTTCAGTCTTTTTGGAAGAGACAGGAATTAGTCTTAGATGGGAAGTAATTAATTGTTCTGTGATTGCCGTAAATAGGTCCCAAACAACAAACTCATACTGAAGTTTTTATATCCTAATCCTGTTCTTGTGAGCCCTGCTATCCATAGTCTGCATCTGACAGAGGCAGTGAAAAAGAAGATTCTCTGGAATGAGCAGCACTTCCACCTACATGCGTTTAAGTGAGACTGGTTGGAGGTGAGCTGGTAGGCTGCACGCTGTAATAAGCCATTTACTAGGATAATGGCTGCAGGCTACAAATGCTGTTTCTACTTAGTCTGTCTATTCAATGCAAACATTAAAAAAGAAAAAAGAAAACCCCCTCTCCCTCAGTAAAGTCTATAATACTCTTAATCCCCAGTGTACTTCATGAATATTAACTCAGCTAATGTCGTAAGTCCCCATGGAGGCAGATGACATGTGCGCGCAGCATTCCTCATCCACCCGAGAAACTGAGGCAATGGGAAGGATTTTAATTTAAGATTCTGATTGTAGACGGGGCCAAAATCCTGGGCATCAGCCTGGATTGATGGTGAGTAGGATGAAGTCACCCTTTGGTCCTTGGTGGGAGCAAGGGAATTATGACTTTCAGTGTCTAATTCCATAAATTTAGGGTTTCATTTGGAGAAATTTGCTGCCTGCTCTTGCAGGCAGCACTGCCCTGCATATGGAGCCACAGAGGGTGCAGTGACACAGCTGGCAGAGGTAGATTGTGAGGGGATGAATTTGTGCAGGAACATATCTGAAATTTACTGAATATCTCTAGCCATTATGTATCTGTCTTGACTGCAGGATATTGCCAGGAATCCAGATGTTGGGAAAAGAAGCAAGAGAATCAAGATGATCAAATACCTGTTTATAAAAAACAGCACCCAAGGAAAAGGAGCTTGATGGCTTTGTGTTTGTCTGCAGTGAAGTCATGGCAACAGAGCACTCATTTAGCAAAATTAACTGTTTCTCTATCTCACAAAAAAATCAAATGAAAATGTTTCAAGGGAGCATCCTTTTATCTAAACCAAATGAGTCCATTTGTGCCAAAGCAAAGGAGTCATCCTGGGGAGTTTGCTCCAGAGAGCATGTACTTTATTAGAACAGAATGTAATAGTTGTCCCAAAGCCATAACTGTAAAAGCTTGGTGCCCTAGGCGAGCACTTTCGGTAACAGGAAAGCCAAAGTTAGGTTCCTGCACCCATATGGTGTTGAAATAGGAGCATGATTTTAAGCTTTTTGTTGTTTGGGATTTCGGCTCAATTAAGCTCTGGATACAGCTTTCAGAAGGACTATAATCTCTTAGAAGTTCCTTATGGGTAATGCTTAGTTTCAAAATTATTTAGGCATCTAGGGAAAAAATGCTGATGCTGTGTTGGTTTGGAAGTGCCCAAATACTTGAAAAAAACCATTTGCCTTTAAGTCCCTTTGATTTTTGGTAGACCATAATTGCCTTTGTGCCCAAGATGACTCCTTGTCTCCTATCTTGAGTTGTATTTGAAATAACTCTCACACATACCCTGGGAATAACCCTTTGTGCTACTTCTGTTTTGATGTTTGCTGCCCATCTCCACGCACAGACCACTCTGTGAAGTAGTACATGAGGTGAACCACACAGTGACTGTATTGGTAGGCACAAAAGTTCATTTTACATCACTGAGAATCTCATATTTGGTATTCAGAAATTGTTCATCATGGTGATGAGTGGGGGCAAGCTCCAGGGAAAATATCACGAACTCAAATGTGTTACTTGAGGCGCCTGGAAAGCGAAGTTTCCCTTAAGCCGTGTTTTCCAACCAGATCGAATGTTATTTTGTGGCTCTCCTGGAGATGGTTTTAGGCAATGCCTTATGGTTTCCATGAAAGTATCTGACAGCAGAGATGCAGAGCTTTTATCTGTATGAAGGAGTGCAGCAGTTTGGGGGAGACTTTTAAAGATGATTCAAATTTGAGGTGGTTTCTGCCAAAAATGTTGGGGAAGCTTCAGACTGGTTGGCAACCTGCCCATTTGTTGACATAAGTACTCACTAGGTGAGCATGAGTTCTTTTCCATTGTTTCTAATACCTGGATGACATTGATGCCTTTCTCCTGCAGCTTAAACTTGGTTTTAATGAAAGAAAAGTGAGAACTGAGTGTAGGTGGATGAGTTTTGGTCAGTGAAGGAAAGCCACAATAATTTTAAATGCAGGTAGGTAACTTGGATGTTGTTGTAGAGGTCAAAAAGCCAATGTTTGAGGTTTTATTGGAAAACATCTCTTTCAGGAGGGACCTCATGTGAATAGTGGGGCTTTTCACACTGCTGAATCATGCTTATCAGATGGGGTGCAGAGGCTGCATGGGGATCCATGGTCTTGCCCGACTCAGCCTTAGGCTGGTGTATTTGCACTAGTGGCTGGCTCGCTCTTTCCACTTGTTTCTCGTCCCCAAGCCTGGACATAGCCCTTGCTTTAGCTGTTAACAGTATGAGAGGGAAGGTCCAGGCCCTAGCAGCCTCCTGGCAGAGACATACCTATGGGCTTGGATATAGCTGCCCAGAGAGGAGCAAGCGGGTGATGGTGCGAGTGCAAAGCCCAGGTGGTTGCACATCAGATGTTGTCAGAGGCTTGAAAAGAGTAACAACTTGTATCTCAGGCTTTTTTTCAGTGAGGGATGAGATCCCAAAAAAAGAATGCTTGCAAATTAGGCAGCCCCAGCCCCACGGGTTGTCCCAACACACATGGGGCAAATAAGCACAGCGGAAAAGCCTGAGCAACTGCTGCCAAACGACTGGGAAGATGCAGCCCACAGTGTCTGTTGTGTCTGAGATGTCTGTAGAGTCTCTCGCATCCTTCCTCAAGTTTAGTTTTCCAGTGGAGGCTGTTGCAGTAATGAGAATGTCTCCCATCTGCTTCTCACATGGCTTGGCACATTTAGCCAGAATATATGTATTTTTATTATGGGGTTAGCCAGTGGTAACCATGACAATTAGACTTATCACGCAGCATTTTTTCCCCTCCTTGAGTCAGTTTGAAATGCTGACAATTAAATAGATACAGTACACTTTAGAGATCCATCAGTCTCTTTGTTGTCTTGACAACCAGAGTATATTTAGAAATGTAACAAGTACATGAAGTTCAATTGCACTTTTGCTAAAACATAGTTTTGTAGCTTGAGAATTTAATCTGTTGTTTGTAGATCCAGGTGCTTATTTGAGATGTGCCTGACATTCTCTTTTGTCGCTCTGGGGAGCTCCTACGTTGGCTGGTGGAAAGGTCTTTGTCAGGCAGGGAGGAAACCTGCCCACTGTGTGTGGCAGGAGCTTGGGCGAAGGGCTGGATGTCCCTTCCTACTTGAGTACTGGATGTGCTGTGCCCCTGGGTGCTCCTGGGGTCCTGTTACACCTGGGTGCTTGTGCTTTTCTGTTGATTTGCAGTGCAAGAGGAACATGTGTGATCACTGTCCGAGGTCTGCTGTCCCTGCCAATCCAGCCCAGCAAACTGTGCTGGGGAGCAGTGAGCAGTGTGTCCAAGCATCCTCTCCCAGATGAGCTGCTTGCACGGTTCAGTAGTACTTTGGTACAGGGGGACATTATCATGGAGCATGACACTGGAAGACTGTGATGGCTTTTCTCCTGCATCAGAGCTACCTGAGCTTTGGTTGCAATGGGGAGCAACTCTCTGCCACTGAAGTAATAGCAGAGAATGTTTCTCTGTATCACTTCTTCTGCTTTGTTTTTGGTTTGATGGAAGTGTGTTTGATTTTAACTAAATACTATTACTACTGGTATATTTGGTTTTGTCTCTTCCCATTTGACTGGCAAAATTGAGTTCATCCTCTGCCCATTGAGCTGGAGTAGCAGCACGTGGGCTAGTTATCTGGAGCTATGGATTTTAAAGGCTGCATTCAGGGCTGGAAGAGCAGGAGGGTCAATGGAGAGCACTCCCGAGGGCTCTGAATATCCCTGTCTCCCATCACCTATGTGCACACACTGATGGTGGTGTGTGACTGTGTTGCTCCCTGCCCTTTCCCTTTGGAGCCAGTAGACAGCTGTGTCAGTGCAAGAACCTGTATGGGTGTGACAGCCATACCTGTAAGTCTAGTGGTGTGCTAGCCCAGAAGAACAGCTGGGATGTGTGGCTCCTGTCTGCTGCCATCCTGCAGCCCAATGGCTGTGAGGTATGTGCTGGCACCACAGTGCCCTTGTGTTACACCCTTAGCACAGGACCTGGTGCTGCTGCCACCCTGCCTGAAGTGCTGGCTTGCAAATTTGTGTCTGAAGGCAGAGACACCTGAACACGTGTGTCAGAGTATTTCCCTGGCTTGAGTGATAAATGAATGAAATGAAAATCAGACAAGTAAATAGCTCAAATATTTCCCAACACCCCTCCATCTGGCTGACCCAGGTTGTGATGCTGGTCAGGGCTGCCCCTTTGGAAGGCTTGCAGGTCAAGGAGTTGCTAAAAGGGGCTTCTTTGCAGTGAGGTATTGGAGGCCTGTTGTAATCAGTGCCTGAATCCCATGGCAGGGCCTGGGATGCCTGTGAGTTTTCTGCAAAATGTTAAGCAAGACTCTTCCACCTCTCCTTGTCTAAGGCTTGGCTTATAATTGGTGCTTGGCAGTATAATTTGGTCAAGAAGAGTGAAAAAACCCAAACAAACCAGGATTCTTCTTTGTCAGCAAAGCTGTGGCAATGCAACAATTGGAACAGGAGCTTGATTACAGCAGTTGGAGTGGCCTTTTGCCCAAGGGAAACAGTTCATTTGGTGAGCTGGTTTAAAGAAGACCACAGTGGGTCCATGGCATGGATGTAGTGATGTTTGGTAGCATCCACCCCTGGACAGAGATCTGTAAAACTGGTCAGCAGCGTTCTCTGCTGCTGGGGAGCACAGTCAGCACAAACTTGCTGCTGGGATGGTTTATTACAAGGGGCTGAGGAAGGCTCGAGGGAGAGGAGCCTGACCTGAGATAGCTGTTATGACAAATGACAGCCACCGAACTGTGTCTGTGTTTCCTTGGGTGCATGACATCTTGTCTGTCCAGTACACCTGGAATATAATTTAGTAAGGTTCAAAGGGAGAAGCGAATGCTGGGGATTTTCTTACCAGGATTTTGCTTTCTTCTTCCCTGTGTTTCTTTTTCATTCATTATCTGTCAAATAATGTAGGTGATTTTTCAGTGTGTGTGCACAGCACAGTTTCATTTTTCTGTTTTCTTTACTCCCTCCATTTTACCAATTTCCCAATGAAAATCTCAAACCATTGTTATATCTCCACTCCAGCTTTGTTTGTAGACCTTTACCATGCCTTTTTCAAGTGTTCAATAGCTGTTGGGGTTTATTCTTAAAATATAACCACCAAATCCCAACAATCCTAATGAGTCTTCAAGAGTACTTTAAACAAGTTATCGCAATCAATCTGACAAAGATAATGGTCTTCTATGAGAAGATATTTAGCTGGAGGTTGGATGAGCTGTAATGTTTATGGGTCTGTAGATCTGTAACCAGACAAAATGAGAATAACTCCTTCAATTTCTGTGGAGCTGTATCTGTTTATTACAACCAAGACTTAGGCAGCACTTTAGATGCAAATTGCAACCTCTGTGAAGTTGTGGGGTTTGGTTTTAATTCCTGAAAGCAGTAATGCCAGAAAAGAAGTGAAGAGGTGGGACCTGCATTCCCTGAAGTCTGTAACTTTGGGTTTGCTCGCTTTCCCTTAGTGTCAAGACCAGATTCCCTTGGTTGGGGTTACTAATTAAAATACAGCTTCTCTTAAGCATCTCCCAAAGGCAGGTGAGGGAGAGTGGAAGTGCAGTCTATGCAGATTAGATATCTCTCTCTCTCAACATACTTTGCAGAAAATGACAGTGGTTAAGTTGTTCTATCTGACTACTTGTGGTTGAGTTGTTGACCTGGAGCTTGTGCTTTCTAGCCCCAAAAAATGCAAAGGCATTATTCTGAGTTTTTTGGCTGTGATGCAGAGAGAGAGCTGAGATCTCCTGACCCCCAACTTACTCATGTCCATGCAGCAGTCAGGAGACATGGACCACCACTCACCACCCCCACTGTGTGTGGCATAAGTGATTCACCATGCATTCATTTCTGGTCACATAAGGGGCATTAGTTTAAAGCAGGCTTGAGGCATAGGTTAGTGTTAGCTATTTGAAGTCTTAAGTCTGAAAGCAACATCAAACAGGGAGCAGAAAATGTATCATGCACTGAAAAATCTCTGGGATTTGTTTCTCCCTTTAAAAAATAATAATAATAAATTCCAAACTGTTTGCATATGCTGTCTCCTCTGTGGTCAGGACACCTGTCTGCCTCTTTGCTGTTACTTGATATGGGCTTACAGGGCTTGCAAAAATGTTAACGTGAATTTTTTGTCATGGCAAATATGAAAAGAATATCCCACGTCTGTGTGGGCAGGTCCTCAGCAAATATTTCTGTGCTTCTTGTGCTTCGCTGTGGATCTGAAGCAACTGCTGCAGTTCTATTCCCCTTCCTCCACCACAGAGCAGGAGGGCAAAGCTGCTGCCCTGCCAGACCCTGTTCTCCTGAGCAAAGACAGCTGATGGTGGGCTAATGAGTTTTAGCCTGGTTTCCTAAAAAAAAAATAAAAAATAGTGTATGCAACTGGCTAGATGCCTCTGCTCCCTCTCTTTAACGACTTCTAGTCCTTGGCTAATCTCAGGAAAACAGGGGTGAGGATGAATTTTAGAGGAGCTGAGGTTGTCCTTGTGCAGCCAGGAGCATGGTGGACTGGGAGAGCTGGGGCAGGTGGAGGTGGACCTTTCACTAATCATCTCTGGTATTTTTTAATCTTACTCATTTCTTCTCCAGGACTGAGATGAAGGGAAATAGAAAAGACCAGAGTAGGCTCAGATATCAATAAGCTGGAAGTATGAAAGACTGCTGGTTGAAAGAAGGTTGTGGTAACTTAGAAAACCTGTGTTTTCTCTTCAGTTGGGTGTCTTTGGAGGCACCCAAAAGGGAAACCAGGACTGGAGGTGAGGGTGGGGTTTGGGCTGTCCCACCCTGACTCTTTTTCCACAGTGGCTGTGTGTTTAATGCATCCCATCTCTGCATTGGTGCTCCTTGATGCTCCCATGGCAAAGCCAGTGCTGTGGGAGTGACTCACTGCTGGCCTGAGGGTGGCAGAGGCTTGGGAAGAAGAGACCTTTTAAGCATGAGAAGCAGAAGGGTGTCTGGTCAGGCTTTGAAAGGGACTTTGTTACCTGCAGCCCTTACGTCAGTGCATTTCACCAGCTCTACAGTGATTTAAAACAAGTAGCTTCTCTTCCAAATAAACCTCAGCTACTCCAATGCTTGCTCAGATGTAATCTGTGCTGCCAGTGTGTGAAAAACCCTTATATGGGTCAAAACAGGGACAGACTGACACATGAGTTGTGTCAGAGCTGGGAAAAAAAGCTATGGCCTGCTCAGTACAGGAGGGCAGCTGGCCTTACGTGCCCTTTTTGGGTTGTTTTCTTGGCAAAGTGTTACAGCCAGCTTGATTTACTTTCTGCTTTTACGATGAGCAAAACATTGATTCTGACCTTTCTGTTTGCACCCACAGAGGTCCCTTGGAAGAGCCTGTCCGTACGTCTGTCTGGGTGCCTGACGGGGCTGCCTTGCTTCCAGGTGAGGAGTGTATCAACTCCCAGGGCTTTTGCCAGCTGCTGAGTTTAGGGAGAGTGGGAAGACCTCATACCATGTTCAGTCATTCAGCAACTGATGGGCATTTCTCCAGAGCCTGGCTTGGTAGGAGGCCAGCCTGCCCAGGAGGCTTGAGGTGCTTTTACTGTTTCTGGGTCCATGTCTGGAAGCAGCAAATGTGCAGGCCCTCTTGGGAATGGGTGTGTTGCATGGGAACAATTGCTTGCTCATGTGGACCATATTACTTTGACCCCTTTTTGTACACAACTTTCCTGCTTGTGGACTTGAACTCATTTCCCATCCATGGTGTGGCTATCTTCAGGCTGGAGATGCTCTCAGCTGGTGATGGAGAGTTGACCAGTGAATGAATAGAAATTCATGTCAGGAGCAAATTAATTTGTTCTTCAGAATTGCAGTTCTGAATTCACTGGAGATTCTTAGTTGTGGTTTGAAGGTTTACCCTGGTAAACCACCCCAAACTATTGGAGGAGTCCCTTGCCAGATTATGAGTAGGACATGAATTGTGCTTTTTGCCCATCCCATGATATGATGGTTTCATTGCAACAAGGATAAGAGTGCAAAACAGGAACAGTGTCAGGGCAGTGGGTCTGTCCTCAAGCCTTTCTCAGTTGTGCCATCCAAGGAGGCTAAAGGGTGCTAGTAGTGCTGCAATGTCATGACAGCTGAGGGAAGAAAGTAGCATGCAGTTAACGAATGAACTGCTACCCTGGTGGTTTTGACAAGTGGAGCAGCTTCATTTGCCTTGATGTTACCTAACTTGAGAATTGTGAGTTGTCTGTATGGTGTGCCAAAATCAGGAGTAGTGCTTCTTCACCCTGTTGTGTCACTGAATTTAACTGTACTTTCATTCTGCCCTTTTGATAGGCAATGCACATCCCTCCTTTCTTCCTTTACCCTCTTCTTGGGTTTAATTTTTGTGGGGTTTTTTTGTTGTGTAAATTATGGCTAGCTGGAGATGAGATTTCAGCATCCTGTTTACTGCAAGCAGTTGGGGCCATTAATAAATGTTGAAAGACAAAGACAGACCAGGGATTAATAAGTAGAGGACAGGAGATTAATAGCAAGAGGGTAGAATTTGGTTCAAGGCCTGATCTTCCCAGTTGCTGGGTTATGGAAGATTAATGACAGCTCTTCTGTTAGTCTCATGCTTTCTGTGGCAGCTCCCTGGCTAAGTCTAATAAAGTGTTCCAGTGGGTTGCTGTAAATATGAAATCTAGGAAGAAGCCCATCATTATATACTGTTAACTAAGTGAGACAATATTAGTTTTGCTTTCTATTCAGAGCTTGAGCAATGACATCAAAACCTTTGAGTGGTGAAGTTAGATTTTCAGGTGCTTACAATTCCTCTCAAGACAAAAACATATCATAAAATGTATCTTGCCCAAGCAAACTGTCTCCGACAAATTGGTTTTTTACTCTGTGTCCTGTGCAAAAGATTGATTTCTCTTCTCTTGACTGAGTTTTCAGCTTCATTTCCGTGAAAAATTGAGCTTTTGACCTGTTGCATCTGGCCTCTCATTAGGCTTGGTGTGAGATTAGATCATTGTAAGGAAACACTAACTTTGCAAAGAGCATTCCTGGTTAAATGTGCAGGAGAACTGTAGAACATGGGAGTGCATCACAGAAAGTCTTTATTCTAGTAGAAGTGTGCGTGCTGTTCTGGGTGTCCTGTATAGAGGGTCAGCCTCAAACTCCTACCTGAAGGCTGAGACTGGAGTCAAGCACTGCTGTAGTCCTTTGACTTTTGCCCTTGGGTGTTTTCCATAGTCTCCACAAAGACGATCCCAAGGTCTTTGTGCATAGGATTATAGTGTATGGCCATTCTGGGAAGGAAGCAGCTGTGTTCCTGTAGCAATCAGTGTTATGAAACCAGGACTAACATCAGAACTTCATGCAACAATAGCTAAATTTCTTTTCCAGGGAAGCAGGGCTATGCACTGCTTCAGTAGCCGTGTACCAAAGCTTTTCTCCTCTCATCTGCTCTTGCATGCAGTGCCCTTGGCTTTTCAGAAGTTAATTGATTTGTCCATATTATGATTCTCTTTTAATTTTATTTGTGCAAAGAAGGACACACACTAATCTTTCTCCAGAGAAATGTTTCACATTGCTCCTTCTCTGAACATTGGCCCTGGGTCTGCTCTTTCTTAATGAGTCTCTAACTAAACAGCTATGGTTCCCACATGCTCCAGCCTTGACACACACATACTTGCACACCCACGTACCTGCTCCCAGTTGAACCGAGTCGCCTGCCCGCGCCCGCTCGCTGCTTTGGGATTCACATTAGCAAGGCAGCACCTCCCTGGGAAGCCCTACATGCGAGAAGGGGCTTTATACCTACAGGTAGAGATAGATTTGGCATCAGCTGAGCTGTCCTGTGAATTGGAAGGACTGTAACCCCTTTACCACATTGCCTCCCCACCCCCAGGCTTGTTAAATGTGCTTCTCCAGGAGCTTGGATTCCTGTGGGCTGCACTGCCCGCGGCGAAGACCTGAGGAAGTGCAGAACACTGAGACAAACACCCAATGCTGAATTACTGTCTGGTATGCCACTGGCTGCCAGATCTTTGATAGCTTGTTTTTAATGAAGATTCCTCCTATAATTCCTAGAATATCTTGCAGTGCTAAAAAATGAGCCGTGTGTGTATTTTGCTGTGGGCTGAATTTTTTCCTGCTCTTCACAGCTCCCTCCGTGAGCAGAGAGGAAAGGGAGGGGGAAGCAGCTGACTGCTTTTTCTTTTTGTTGTTGTTGTTGTTTTTCTACTTGACTTCTGTGAAATATGTGGCGATCAATTGCTCGCAACTAACAAAATGTTTTTGTTTCTCCTTGCAAAAGCATATGGGAACTGCAGGAAAAGCATATGGGCGTTTTTAGGAAAACATATTGGTGAATGGACAAATTATAGTGGTGCCAATATGTTTTGGATGTCTGGCTAGACCACTACTACTACCACACTTACTGGCATGCAAACACGTCCACGAGATTTCCAGCATGTGAGTGGTGTGTAGCTGCTCCTGGGGAAAGGCAGGCTGTGCTGGATCAAACCCCTGTGAAAACAGTGCTGTGGTCCATCGTCGGTGTGCGTGACTGCCTCACCATGTCCCGGGCTAGGCTCCGGGCTCATGTTTGTGGGAGCATATCCATTCTCTCAGTAGGCTGAGCCCAGAGCTCCACTTGCAGCTGGCTGCAAGCAATGATAATGGTAACCATTTTTCTTTCTGAAGCCCTGGACCGCAGTCCTCATAACACCTGAGCATCTTGCAGACAGGCTTGGCAGCCTCTGGTTTTCCTCTGCTGTTCTATCAAGGTCCTTCTGTGTTAGCTTGGACTATTATTTTTAATTCCTCTATCGCATGGTTTGCTTTTGAGGAAATGCAGTTATTTCTTCTGGTCCCAGTCCTGTTTGTCCTGATACTGGCAAACCAGGGAAAGGGGTCCATGAGCTGGGAGGAACTTGGCAGGGGGGATTAAGTGATCTTGGTTGGTGGGTCAGTCCTTGTGCCTCACAGCATCCCTACAGTGTGAACTGCCCTGCTGGGGACCCCTGTGCAAGAAGTCCTTGATAGCTCTAACTGGGCAGCCCTTCCCACTCACCCTGTCTGAGAAGGAGTGTTTCCTGCCCTGCCTCTGCCTGTGGTGGGCATATCTCTGCTGGGCTGCAAGGGTTGGTAGCAGCTCTCTGCCCACATTTGGGTTTCAGTAGATCCCAGAGTATCTGACTCAGGTGTGCACAGGGATAGACACATCCTGTCTGTATGAGCTCACAGTCTAAATAGACAAAACTGAGGTGCTGAGAAGGGTATGGAGGTCTCTGAGTGTTTGAAGAGATGGACAATATCTGAACTCACAGGTGGTTTCGTGAGCAGGTTCAACCAGTCTGAGTTTGTACCATTACTAGGAGAGGTGGTCCCTCTGTCCCTGTGTGCCCACCCTCATTTATGACCATAGTGTCACTTCTGTCCTTTATAGGTGTGAGTTGTGAGACAGAGGAAGGGGCAAAATGTGGCTAAAGACTGAGGGGATAAGCAAGATGCATATTTAGGCAGTCATTTGGACATTGTGTTGTTTATCTCAGTTATGAACCTGCACTCAGATATTCTGAGTGGTAATTCAGCACCTTTTAGTGTTCTTCTTCTTATGCCAACTTCAGGATGATTTGCTAGTGAGTAATTTTACATTATTTAATGTAGCCACTTTCCTTATAGCTCTTTTGTTCCGTGAGACAATTCCCTATTTTATTATGCAAACAGTACATTAAGATACTTGTGCGCCTAAGTTCCCAGCAGTGCTGGAGATGATGGCAGAGAAGTAGGTTATTTCAGAAATCATGATTCTCTCCTCTAGAAGCTTTCTTGGAGTTCTGCTTTAACTGCTTTTGATATTATACGTGCTTTAAAAAAAATTAAAAAAATCCAGTACTTCCTAAATGTTACAGAGCTCAAAAAATACACTGTATGCCTTGTCACAATATTTAATACAGAGTGCTATTTACAGTAATGAATCAAAATGTCAGTTTTTAAAATATGAACTGTCAGAGTGCTCCTACTTTGCAGAAAACTTTGATATGACAGTTTGTTAATCATATGACTATTACATCAAATATGTCTCAGAGTACTTTTGCTCAACAAAATCTTTTTTTATTCCTTCCCCCTCCCTTTTCCCTGTTAATTCTGGTAGGGTTTTTTGACTGAATGCACTTTGATTAGAGGTCAGAAGAATGAAGAGCCGAATGCTTTTGTGTATTGGCAAAAGGGACATATCAGTGCCTGTGTTCTTGCTGGTCATGATCACCTAGTCTTGGGTATAGCCTGGTTTGGATCACCTTTCCCTCGTGTCCCCAGTGTTTGCCCCAACCCTGCTGTGTGTAGGGCTCAGGCAGCAACACTGGTGGAAATGAACTCTGACCGAGCAGCACTGATGCCTCCAGGGGTAACTCTGCATTAGGGGCAGCTGGGCTAAAACTCTCTATCGAGCAATAAAAAGCTGGCTTGCACAGTAGCATTTCTAATCCCTCTAGCTTTAGCATGAAGGCACAAGCAAAATAAAGCACTCGAGGCTGCCTGTGCATCCTTGGTGAGCTGAAGGGGTGGTTGTGCTGGGCACGGTTAGTGTTGCTTCTGGAGAAGGAGGAGGCAGGAGGCTGGAGATATGAAGGTCCTCTCCCCAGTGGCTTTGATTACTCTGGATGCAGGTCAAGGGGTGTGTTTGTGCCCTGAGTTCCCTTCCATGAATTTACACCAGGATGCTTTCCGTTTTTTTGTTCTTTTGCTTGCTTATCTGGAAAAGGGGAATAATTAATTGATATTAGTTAACTTGCAAGTCTCCTTGAAGCTGATTAGTCAAACAAGTGCACTTCCTGGTGAAGACAAGGGAGAGCTTATGTAGATAACTGCGCTTTAGAAAACAGGCTCTGGAAGGAGAGGGCTTGGCATGCTAATGTGAGGACTGGAGGCCAGAGGGGAGTCCCAGATGTAGCAGAGTCATGTACCTCTGCCCAGAACGTCTTTGTGCCACATTGCCTGGGGCTTCAGATGGATTCCTATTGCTTATTAAAACTCTCAGTTAGCATTGTGTAGGTCTTACAAGTGCAATGTTTCTGATTTGGAATCGGCCCAGCACAGCTATGGGAATAGGAGTCTACAAAGGCAGAAGCTGAGTGTCAGCAGTCCAGAAAAGAGGAGTGTGGGCAATGCAAGACAGTATATCTTAGAATCATAAAATCATAGAAAGGTTTGGGTTGGAAGGGAACTTGAAAGACCCTCTAGTTCCAACACCCCTGCCATGGGCAGGGCCACCTTCCACTAGATCATGTTGTTCCAATCCCCATTCAACCTGGTTTTGAACACTTCCAGAAATGGGGCATCCACAGCTTCTCTGGGCAACCCATTCCACTGTCTTACCATAAAAATTTTCTTCCTCAGGCCAAATCAGATGGTCTTGATTGTGGGTGTTTCTTGGGGCCTGATTAACTTGGCATTTCAGCTGGGCATGTCTATTAAATAACAACCTCAACAGTTTCATTAATGCTATTGAAGAGATGATAAGAACTTGTTTTCAGGGGTGTAGTCTCATATTTAAGTGCACTTTCGGGTAGCACATTAGTCAGCTCTTGTGTGTGGAAGGCACAGGCAAATGTGCTGTACTCATCTGTCTGCTACGCTGAGGCCTACTGGATGTCACCAGTGAAAAGAGATTTGGGAAGGTGGAGAAGTGGAGGCAGTGCTATAGCATCTAATACAGTAATGTCCTGCTGATAGAGGATGGAAGGAAAAAATAGAGGGGAGGGGAAGGAAGTGGCAGGTGGGTGAGGCAGTGATGGCAGTAGAGGCTTTGCTGGTGGTGTTGACTGGTGTGGATCACCACAAAGCCTGGGAGAAGCTGTTGGGTGAAGCCAGCCTCAAAAAGGCTGTTGAACAAGCACAGTGGTGGCAGAGGGGCTGCCAGAAGTGAGGGCCACCAGCAAGGTGTTTATGAAGGCATCACTTTTTAAACCATGTCTTTGCCACCTTCATCGAGCGAGTGCTGCTGCATTTCCTTATCCCACAGAGGAAAACTGATTATTATTCAATTTTCATTTTAGACAAACCACGTTGTTAGTGTGATGATTTTTCTTTTATTATCGTTACTGCAGTGGATGGAAAAGGAGCTCTAACAGATGTATGATTAGCAGGGCATGAAATTAAAAATGTTTGTGTACAAGGAAAAGGTTGTTTACTACCAAATTCCTCATTTGAAAATTAAGTGATACTAAGATTGGCCGTGTGATTCTGCAGCAGGTCTGCAGCCCCCTCCCCTCTACTCCCTTCCCCAGCCACAAAGTAACAGTATTTTTGTTGTTACCTTTATTAAAAAAACTAATAACATAGCTAAAAGGTCAGTACCTGCCTTTGGGGGCATATTATCTAAAGAGGTTGTTCGTCTGCACTGGCACCAACAGTGTCAATTCATGAAAATATTTTGACTGATATTTTAAGCCCCATTGATTAGGGCGAATTGAATATTTTCTATCAAAATTCGTTTAGGTGGAAAATAAGGTTCTAATTTAATAATTCTGCATGTATGTGCCTGGATGAATAGAATTTGTTGCCAAAACATTAAAAAAATTTATATTTGGAGTTCCTGCTGCAGCAGCACACACAGAGAGGTGCAAGTTGGTATATGGTATCCAATACTTTCCCTTTCTTTCTTTGTCAGTCTTGTAGCCAGACCACATCTCCTCAGTGCATGAGGCTTGGGCATCCCTGATGCACCAGGGCAGTGGGGCCTCCTGGGGCATGGCCTACATGGGCACTGCAAAAACTGGTAACCAGCCTTCCACACCTACAGATACTGTCAGTGCTGGGATGGTGGGTTTGCACGGGAACGCTTTCAGGGTCTGGTAGAAAGTCATCAGCATTTATATTTTTGTCTTAAAAGTGTGAGGGTTTATCCCCATAGAAAATATCTGTCCTCCCCCAGCTCCCCATGCTAATCAAATTTGTAGTTTAAGAAAATGAATCATATCATAGAATCATAGAATTTAAGGGTTGGAATGGACGTTACAGATCATCTAGTCCCAACCCACTCTGCTATGGGCAGGGACACCTCCTCACTAGCTCAGGTTGCACAAGGCCTCATCCTTGTGCAACCTCAATCAAATGATCTTTTCTCTTAGGAGCTCTATCTGTGATACACAATTCTCAGGTACAGCTGCTCTTTCCTGATTTCCTTCAAATATCTGGCAATTAATTTTGAAAGAAATGTGCATCAGAAACACTACTGTCGAGATAAACCTGGTTCTGCCTAGGGCTGAACATTTTCCAGGTACTTTGAGTTTCTCACCTATCTCATTCCCTTCTTTTTGTCCTCTAAAACCTTTGTGGTGTCAGTTGAAGTCTTTTGGGCTACTCATGTGTAAAGTTTCACCTGGGTGAGTGTTTGCAGGACCCAGACCTGATGCGTTGTTGTGGTGGATTGTGCCTGCTGAGCCTGGATGGCATTGAGCAGAAAATAGGGGGAAGGCTAAGAGATTGTTCCTATGCTCTGGGAACAATTGAGACAGAAAATTGCTTCCAGGATTTCTTCACTTTTCCACAGAGGGTAATCAGCCTGTGTAATTCTCTGCCACAGGAAATACTGCCTGAATCTGTTACCCAAAGACAGCAAGCAAAGTTCAGGTAACAGCCTGAATATCAAGGGTGCTGCAGAGTAGGAATTGTTCCTTACTCAGGGTTTTTCATGTGTAGTGGCTGCTGTGTATGTCATGGGATGTCACAAGGGTGCAACTAATATGATAATTGAGTAATGGCTTAGGTACTCAGAGTGTTCCTGGCACACAGACTTTGGTGCCCTAAACAGAGGCAAGTTTGTATGCTGAGGTAAATGGAATTTTTCTTAGTGTGGTGCTCAGGTTATATGCCTGAGATTGCAGGAGAGGTTAGAGTAATTACAGAATCACAAAATCATTTAGGTTGGAAAAGACCTCTAAGATCATTGAGTCCAACCTACAACCTAACACTACCATGTCAACTAGACCATGGCACTAAGTGCCACATCCAGTCTTTTCTTAATCACCTCAAGGGATGTTGACTCCACCACTGCCCTGGGCAGTACATTCCAATATCTAGTCACCCTTTCTGTGAAGAAATTCCTCCTTATGTCCAACCTAACCCCCCCTGGTGAGGTGATGGGTATGCAATAACTTCAGTCCTGCTCTTGGCTATTTTTTAATCTTTGCTTAATGTAAACAAATCACTGTTTCCACACCTTTATTTGTTAATCTGAAAGATGGGACAGCACTTGGACTATTTGCAGGGGTTTGCATTAAGTTTCTAATAAGACCTTTCAGCCATGTGCTTTATTCCAGCTTTTAGAGGGGAATTATTTAAATGTTTTACTTGTGTGGGAATAGTTGTGGCCAAATGACTGCATGAGCTTAATACCTGCTGGGCACTGAAATTTGATTCCTAAATTTCCATCAGCAGGTCATACTGGGCCAAAGGATCTTGAGCGGCTAGAATAGAAAAGAATAAAACAGAATGGAGTTGGTGTTTGGTTATGGATGTCATTGTTCCTGACTGTTCATCTGGCTAATGTTTGCTTTTGTGTAGTATTTGTCTGTGTCTGTGCTTCTGTGCACATGGGGAAAAGGAGGACAAATATCACTGGGTGGATTAGCATTAAAAAATAGTTAACTGATCAAAGCCATAAAGCTTGTCCAAGTGAATTCTTCAGAGAAATAGTTTTGAATTTCCCAAGCAGCCTCAGGCCATAAAAGCGAAGCGCTATCATTCAGAAACGCAAAAAATCCCCTTCTGTTGGCGTGTTGGACCTATTTGTTCCTTTTTAGGAGGGGATTCAAAATGTTTTCTTAATTTTCTTCTGAACAGCTCATTGCTATCCATCATGAGCCTTTGCCAGCTCTGCTCCCCCTCGGTTTTAACCCTCCACTGAAGTCTGTATATCTATACTTAGCATATTGGATGCCTTTCTGCTCTGTGTGCTTTGTGCTGGGATAGCCCTTGCAGAGCATGTCTTGGCTTGGAGCTTGAAATACTGTAAAGAAGGGGCTAAATGTTGTCCCCAATGCCTGGATGGAGGTGACAGGGAAGGCAGGATGCAGATGGAGAGTCATGCCTGGAAAGGTTTTCTACATGGCCCGAAGGGATGGCAGAGGAACCCTGTTCCTGATGCCATGATCTGTCTTGTTACTGGTCCTACCCCAGCAGGAGCACTAGCCCCACCAGGTCTGAAGAGCAGGTGGGGCAAAGCAGGAGGGGATTTCATTTCTCTCACATGGAGGAAAGAAAGCACGTCGTCAACTGCTCAGACGAAGTTATTGAAGGCTCATATGAAGGTTAAGCAAGCAGCCTCTGGGAATTGGGCACATAAATTTTCTTTATGCTTATGAAAGTCTCTCTTTTACAGTTTTGCTTTGTCGCTTCTTCTTAAGATGTACAAAAGAATGAAGTGCAGATATATGGTCCATACACAGGGTATTTGGGTAGCACGGTCATTAATAGGAATGAAAATTACACCGTGGTGGCCCAGAGCTTGCCAAGAAAAAAAGAAAGGAAAAACTCTCAGAAGACACAAAATGCTTTGTAGCTGGAAGTGCCTGTTGCCCTGCAAGGATTCAGCTGTCCTTTTCAGTCCCAGTCTTCTCTTATTGAAAAGATTTTACTGCCTAATACCTACTAGCTTTTTAATACTGCTTAATTGTATGCACACACGCCCTAAAGAAAGCCACACATATTTTTCTGCCTTTGTAAATATTCAGCTTTAGGGTCCCCAGGGAGGGTTTTAATGGCCATGTCCCAGCTGCCTTTCAGGCAGAGAATTCCACTTTACTTCCCATCTGAAATTTGGAATCTCATTCTCCAGATAAACAAACTTTAATATAACCACATTTAAAATGTGTGTGTATATATACTTTTTTTTTTTTTCTGGTGAGTCCTAAGTAAATTCTTCTAGAAACTGAGGTCATCTTTGTAACAGGTGGACAGTGCATGGAGGGTAAAGCTTTGTCTGAGGGACAGGGCTGCAGCTTTTGGAAAGGGATTAGATCCTTGCACAGGTGTGTGCATGACATTCATGTGTGTCATGTATATACATCCTGTGCTTGGTTTCTGTGGTAGGGCAGAGATGATTTACCCACATAGCAGGGACATTTGCTGCAGTGAAGTCATCAGTGTTCAGCTGCTAAAGCAATATAGAGGTGCATGCATATACAGGATAGCTAAAAGTAACCGTGAAGCTCATTCTTCTCCTAGATCATAGTTTGGCCCCTTGCATGGGCATATCCCACCCTCAGATAGGAGCAGTGCTCAGCTATTGATAATATGAGGAGAAATTGAATCTGAAGCTGAGGGCCCTTCTGCCCAGGGAAAGTACTGCAAAACAAAGCCAGGGTGTGAAGTTCAAGTGCAATAGCTGTTCCGAGCGTACTTCTCATGTGGGCAGTCTTATTCTACTCTGAGAGGGCCTTTGTGCAGTTCTGCTTCATCCAGTGCCAAAGGCACTCTCAGTGCAGCAAGAAGAATGCCCACACAGAGAGGGGATAACTTTTCCAGGCTATTTCACCATGCTGAGGAGTCTCAGGAGATGCCATGCTTTCATGTCCCCATGAATGTTGCAGGAGCTTACCCTTCATTTAACTCACCCTTCCACCCGAGATTTCATGGGAGACACACTTTGTGATGGGCACGTGGTGGAGTTGTGTCTTCTGGACCTTGCTAAATGCAGCATTCATCACTCATTTGGCTGAAGTTCTGGGGCTGATCTTGGGGATCCCTGAGGTCTTGGTCTTCTCTGGACATGGCTGGTGTTGCAGTTTGGCATTCTCCATCAGTGCCATGGCCTCTCATGGTGTGTCCAAGTTTCTGAAGAGAGTTCATGTGAGAACACTTATATGTTCATGTGCTGTTTCTTTTCATATGAAATTTTGAGTAAACCTGTGCACTGGGTATCATCATTATCTGAATACTGTTAAAAAAAAAAGCCCATCTGTTCTACAAAGAGGCAGTGTAAAGAGCAGGCTCTGTGACTAAATAAATTCACATCTGTTTAGCAGAACCATCAAATGGTGAGCAGAGGGGCCTAATGTGAATCACATGTTGAAACCACAAGTATGAGTGAGATGAGCTGCAAAAGAGAGAGCCTGGAAGTGTTGATCCATGTGAGCAACTGTTGATTTCTCTTCTTATTCTTTCCCTCAACCAGTTTCCTGAGCAAATGGTGAATCAAAAAATCAGGGATGTGCACATGTCTATGCATAAGTATGTGCATAAGTTTGTATTCCTTGCATGATTAAATAACCTTCCTGCATCCTCTTTAGCCATTAAATCAACTGGAAGGGTACTGGGTGGGGGGCTGCAGAGCAGGGCTGGCATGAAGAGAGCAGGTGAAGCTGTTCCACAGTGGTGATGCTTTGCAAAAAACGACCCTGGGGCAGCTTGTTTAAAAAGGGACTTGACTCAGAAGTGGTGCCTTAGGATGATGTCTCCATCAGTGTGATCCCAAGGAACCTGATGGAACAATGTAGAAGCTTCAAAGGGTAGGTGATGCCTTCATGTGCTCAAGCTAGTTTCAAAATCGGTATCTGCATATCAGTCAGACTGCATCTTTCCATGGATCAATGTAGTTTGTTGCTTAGGTTTTCCCTGTAGTGTTTCAAGTCCTGCAGAAACAAAGGGCAGCTCAAGTTTCTGTATTGGTTGCATTTGCAGTTTATTTTTTTTCTGTGCCAAGAACATATCAATACAATTTCAAAACTTAGTATTTTTATGACTTGAGGCAGCAGTTTCTGACTTAAAAACAAGAAAGCTTTGGGGATGTACACACAATGCAGGTGCCTCAGTTAAGGTTATTTGGCTGGTCTCAATATCCCTTAGAGTGTCCATGCAGAGGAGCAAGCATCTTCTCTCCCACAGGGTCTCATGTAAAGAAATATGCAATAATTTTAGTCTCAAACATGGTTTCTTGTTGTCTTGCCTTTTGTCCTAGATATTTTGCAGTAAACAAGGCCAAACTTGTGGGAACAAAGCGTGATGGAAGATAGGCTGTTAGACCTGATTTGCACAGATTCTGATCTCCTGCAGCTCAGTCTGCTCTCTTTAGCTGACAGAGAGCTGTGCTCATACAGCTCACCTGGGATGTGAGCTCTGCAGGAGTGCACTGGAGGTAATGAAGCACTTAAGGGCTGACGGGGTTGCAGGTCCCCAAGGAATGATTAAGGTGTTGGCAGCTGTGTTACTTTGAAAGAGAAATATGTGAGTTACACGGCTAAGGCATGCTGAAATGCCTTTCAGATGCTTAGTTGTGTGTGGGAACATGCTCTGCCTTAGACCTGTGAGATAGCAGTAGCAACTATTGAAGGGCATTTGATAAATGGAGCTGTGTGTACGCTCACCAGCTGCACGGCCCAGCTGCCTGGCCTAGCATAGCTCAAAAACGAGTGGTTGCCAGCAGTGGCTAAAATGCAGCAGCATATAACTATGTCTACATACATTAAAATTTTGGTCCTTCCTTCCTTCCAAAAATTCCCTCTGCTCATGATTCATTTCCTCTCTTCCACCACCCTGACAGTCTCTTCTGAGAAGGTGCAGTGATGGTAGATAGATGAGCACTGTAATGTTTTCCTAGAGACTGAGACTTGAGGTGTTTCACATCTAGGGAACTGATGTGGCCAGTCTAGTATGGAAAGTCGTTTGTCACAACAAAACTTCCTACTGATTTCTGGGAAGGGGAACAAATGATTAATTCAGGTGGTCAAAAACAGAAGGCACCAATGCAATAGGGATGGAGCAACTGGAGTCAGCTTTTCAATATGAGCTTGTTTAGCAAACTTGCAAGGCCAGTGTGGATGCTTGGCTGGGTTAACTTCATTGCTGGCACTGTGGTTTGCACCAGCTGGGGAATTAACTCCCAGAACTTTGTGTATCACTGTCCTTGAATGAACAGACACCAAGTTGAAAGGGAAGAGCAGCAGCTTCCTAGACTGGTGCTTGGTGGTTTTTTGAGTTTCAAAGTGGAATTGAAAATCAAATCTTTAGGACTTGTCTTCTGTCACAAGTTTCAATTCAGAGCAGAACTAAGGCCCCGTGGTTACTAAACAAGAGCTTTGTCTTAATGTGCTCCAGAGTGTCATGGTATGCTTTGCCTTTGTTTTTCATATTCTGCTTCACCCAGTTCCCTGTGCTTCCAGAACTCCCCTCTTTGAACAGGTTTCTTCTGAATGAGCTCTCTCTTTTGCTTATTGCAAATAACATAGGGGTAGCTAACGTCTCCTTGTGACCTACCCTCCTGTCCATGTGGCTGTGGACATTGTGGAGCTCCTCCAGCTTAGGCCCCATCTCAAAGTATGCCTTTTCTTTTACTTTATTTCTTGATGAAAGGACCTGAAGTAGGCAATAAACACCTGATCAAGAATGAGTCCAATGTGTGCTGTCATTGCCAGTAAAGCAAACTGGATATGGGGCTGCTTCATGAGGAGCCTGGACAATAGACTGAGATGAGTTACTGCTCACCTTTACTCCCTGCTGCTGAGGCTGTTATTCAGTCTTGAGTCTTCCAGTTGAAGGGGGATTTTGAAGAACTGGGGAGGGTCCAGGGGAGGGTCAGTCAGGGACCTAGACATGGCCTACAAGAAGAGGTTGAGAGATCTTTGACTCCTGTTTCTGATGGAGAGGAGCCAAAGGAGTGATGCAATGGCAGGCTGTGACTATGGCCAGGGGCATTCTGAAGATGACAGAGCTAAATGCTTCTGTCCAGATGGCAAAATAAAGTGCCATGGACATGCATAATGGATTTGGAGATTCAGCTGGAGAGCTGGAAAAGCATTTTTATTGGGAAAGTAGTTTAATGATTGAACAAGTCACCAGGTAGCAGGAGATTCTCCATTTTGGAGGTTTTCAAGGACAAAATAACAGCGAGCGTTATCTAGCATTGTGATAGTCCAGTCTCCTGCTAAAAGCAAGGCCCAGTTACCTGCAGAGATCCTCTTTCTTTCCTGACAGTACTGCAGGCTCTCAGCTGCTTAAAGGAAGAAGCACTTAAATCTTTGTATTTTGCTTTGTGTTGCAGAAGGGAGACAAGAAGACACTGGGGTACTCATCTTGATGATGTGAAATCACCTGTTGCTGTGAAACTTGGGGAAATGTAGTCTTTTTTCCTGACTACATGAAGGGGTTCATGTACTTCCTTTCCTACAGTTTTCCTACACTCAAGTATCTTGCTTCCATTAGCAATCTTCCCACAGCATCAGTTCCCAGTCATCTGGCAGCAATCACTCTTTTGTGTGTTAGGATATAGGATTTTCTGTAGGAAAAAGGCTATTTTCCCTGATTATTTGCAACATGCCATAGGCTGAGTTGCCAAAACCAAGACATAGGTTGATACAGTGCTCAGGAGTGAAGAGAAATCATCCATGATTTTGTCGTACTTAAGGCTGTGAATTCCAGGATGGCTTGGGATCTGGGGGAGGAAAAGTCAAGTGGATCAGGTGGGAGGTAAAGAATCAGGGAGTAAAGATTTTGATCCTGGATGCAGTTCTTGCCCGGAAATTGATTTAATTGCTTGCTTTTTAAGCATTATAGTTTCAAAGTCTGGTTTGTACCATCAGCTCCTTGCGGTGTTGCAAGAAGGTCACAGTTGGTTTAGGCCTGTGCACGCTTCCTTCCCGTGTGGGTCCCATGCTGTGCTCATGTTCTGGTCTGCAGCAACTTTTCCATTCACAAAAATCCTCTGGGTGGCTTGAGGTTCAGACTGCCAATAGCAGGTATGTTTTCATCCAGGGATGGTAGCAGCTGACTCTTCCTGCAACCACAGCTATTTTAGAAGAGGTGCAGGGAACCCATTGTAAAAAGAAAATCCACCTACACCCACGCTAGCCTTGCTGGGTAGGACCTCAAGCTCTGCACTCT
>NW_008686312.1:30857-48031 GCF_000695815.1 Acanthisitta chloris
GCTGAGCTCAGATCCCTGCTGTTTCTCCCCAGGCTGAGACACACACAGTGCTCTGCAAAGCTAATACAATTATCTGTGTGTCAATATGCTGCCACGGTCCCATTTGGTCCCACTGGGGTCTTGTTGATATCTCACAGCTGAGCTGAATGTTAGTTCTGCACGGTTCCTTCTTGTTTACAGCCAGCATCAGCATCCAAACTGCCTGAGCTTGCTCTAACAGCCTTAGCCTTGCCATCTCTTGTTGTTCTGTTTTCTCTTATGTGGGACTCCTGATAGGCCTGATTCCAGTATGTCTCCATCGGTTGAGAAGTCCAGTCCCTTAATCATTTTATTTGATGGATAAGCTCTGTGTTGTTTGGCAGTCCCTTCCTGAAGTGGGAAGCCAAGTACTGAGCTGTGCTATAGGCAAGACATTGAATATGGGCACAGAAGGAATAAAGGCAGCTATTTTTTGGCAGAGGGGTCTTGAAAATAAATTGTGTGCAGGAAAATAGTATTTGTGTAAGGGAGCTCATGGTCTGAGACTCCCAAAATAACCTTTCTGCATCATTCCACTTTTTTTTCTATTTTTTTGCTGTCTCTATTAATATATTTCCCCTCTCATTTTATACACAAAATTCTGAAACATCCATCTCAAACTTTTCTTTGTGGTGCAGCAACATCCTTACAAACTTACAGGTCAAGTTATCAGGAAGAGAGGCCTTAACAACTGGAAGAAATTTGTCTGGCTCAGAGCTGCCTCCTGGCTCGGCTCTCTAGGTTCAGCCACAAACTTTGCTGTATCTGAGCAAGTATTTTGGGCCAGCCAGCAGGTCTACCTCCTCCATGGCAATTGCCCTGGGGTTTGTTGTGACCACAAGTAGCTGAGGCCTTGGATTAATGTTTTATCCAATATGATTATGTTTGGAGTAGCCGAGGATTGTCTCATACCACAGAAGTCAAGAATCAGCTTGCTCTCTGGTGAAATCGTAATGCAGTCATTAGAGTTGTATTAGATTAGATGGATCTATCTATCTCCAGGGAGCCAGTATGATCTCTGTGTTTCAGTGCACATGGACCAGTCAAGTTCAATTTATTGGGATTTTAAAGCCTAGTTTGTCATCCAACACCAGCATGTGACATGGCTGTAAAAGGAAGATCTCGTTCATCAGCTTTTGTGTGTGTGTACTGCAGCAGCAGTCAAATTCAAATAGCTGGCATCTAATCCCAAAACTACTAATGGAATTATACTGGGAAAGGAAAGATGTTTTATGTTTAGTTTGCCCTTCTACCTTTTCCACTGCTGAAACTGATACATGAGAAATGAGCTAAGAGGGAAACTTAGGGATGAGTTCTTGGTTGATATCCAAATTGTCCCAGCAGCAGGGTTTTGGTGTAAGAATGATCGTGATGTTGGGTTGGTATCTGATGAACTCTGCCTGATGACATTAACCTGTGTCAAGCATCTTTGTATGAGAGAGACTGTTCTTTACCATCACATCTTTGCAATCTCCACTATGGACTTGCTGTCTTCCTGTTATGTCTGAGTAATAACCATAGAAGTTGTACTGACATTAGTATGCACAAAGAAAGTCACATCCCAAACTAGTGTGGATCTGTTGACAAAAAACCCAAAGTGTGGATGCAGCCATGTTAGGGGAAGAAAAAAGGGTTTTTTCTAAGCATTGGTTATTTAGTTAAACAAATGGGCAGAAACTGTGTTCATTTGCAAACCATTGAGACTAGAGAATAAGGAATATAATGCTTCATTGCCAGTAGATGATATTCACGCTGTATCTTAAGTGGGATACAATATATTGCTGCAAACCCTTTTGAGTGCAGACAAAACCACAGCTGGAAGTTTGGGGTTTTAGAGTCATAGAGTAATAGATTTTGAAATGAATCTTTGGAGGTCAACTGGGCCAATCCCTTACTCAAACCAGGGTGCACTTTGAATTTAAGTCAGGTCTCCGGGAGGATCCCATGGAAGCTTGATTGAAGCTGTTAAAGCCAGAGTGAGATGTACTAGACTATATCCTTCGAGTAATAATTCGGCACAGGCAGTGCTCTAACTAGGTTTCTTTCTCCTTTAATTCCTCTGATTACATTACTGATGTCCCACAGCAGGAAATAGGTGAATGCTTTCAGCCCTGTTTAACTGAAGAAGTGACTTTGATTTCATTTACTCACTTTTTTTTACTTTGAGGGAATTGGGATGAAGTATCTCTGCTGTATCCAGGCAATTGGAAGAAACTCTGGATCTGAGGGGAAGAGGAGAGTTAAACTTTTTTCCAGCTGACACCTACTGTGAAAGGTGTAGGCCAGGCATCAGGAAACATCCATAAACCACATAAATGGGTGCAAGCAAAGAAACCTAATCCTGGGGAGAGATGTCACAAGGACTCGGAGTCCATGTGCATAGAGTTTGCATAGGGTCAAGAAGGCAATCACTGGAGGTGACAGTGTTTTCCATTCCTCTCCATCACCTCTCAAATCTCTTAGTGACTCAATTGACTCCTCTTTACTCTGCTCACTGGTAATGAAGGTCATGTCAGCCCCACACACCAGATTCCCAGTACTCTGAGGTTTTTCCTGAAGCTTTGCAGGTCTCCATGTCATTGACATGATACTGAGGAGCTCAAGGATCCAGAGTCAATTTGCCACTGGGAAGGGCTGAGGGAGGAGCTTTTTTGGTCTGGTTAATATTACATGGCTTAAATTCGGAGAAATGTTGTGCAGATTGGCAATGATTAAGGGAGTTCCAAAGAAATCCCAATTCCCCAAATCACATAATTTCCCATATGATGTAAAATTGATGAGGATAAGTAGTACCATATGGGAAAGACATCCCAGGAGAGCTTGTGCTAAGTTTATAAGTACCTATGGCACTTCCTATGTTTGGTTAAAGACCTCTAATGAGACCAGAATTTTGACATTATGTCCTCTTTTGAAGACCACAAGAAGTAGGAAAGCTTCTTGGCTAGGGATCATCGGCCATAAATGAAGAAATAAATTCATTTAACATTCAGAAGGGAACAGTGCCAAGAGAAATGAGCAGCTTTGGGAGTTTGTAAAGAGCAAATCTTTCTGGTCATTCAACTAATTAGTAACTAACTAAGTTACTGTGTTTGACTAATTAGTAGAGTGGAGGTGAGGAGGACAAAGCAAAGAACTGTATTTTAGCAGGGCATTTAGGTTTGTGATTTAGGGAATTTCAGGCAGGAAAAAGAAGACATCAGTTTAGAGTAGAAACATCCAGTCTTGTAGGTTGCACCTCTAACAGAAAGGGGCAAGTCATAGCATTATTTTGTGTCATGAAGTGGGTTCCCTTAGTTCAGTGCTAGAACTGATCTTTAAAACTCAGTTGGAAGGTGAAGTAAAGCAAAAAACTTTCTCTTTGATTTCTTTTACGTGGACAGAAGAGAAGAAAGAGTGGGGAGGATGTAGTTTGCCTTTCTACACATTGCTCTTGTAAGCCTTTGGAGACAAACTTACAAACTTGGTTTATGTAGGAAAGGTGATTCCTGAATAGCATCAGAGAAAAGCCCCAACAAGGCTTTCAGTCACATCTACTGTCAACCAACAAGGTCTTAATTCCTCTCTCTGGTCAATCCCTTGACCTTAGGAGTGGTGGTTTGCTGTGCATGGGTGATACTAAGACAGAACATCATGGGCCTACATCAAGCCGGTGAGTTTGGGAAGGCGTGGGCTGGAAGACAGAGCAGACTGCCTGAAAGCACAGACGGTTGTTGCTCGTTTTTTGTTAAACACTGTTGCTACTCACTATGAAGCATTAGCCTAATTAACTCAGGGACAAATTCTTCTGTCTTGATGAAGTCCATCAACATCCAGGGAGTATTTGGTCCATGTTATAAATACGAAAACAAAATGAAGATTTATTTGGGTACAGTCTAATAACAGAAAAGCCAGCCTGTCTGAGATGAATGTACTAACAATTTCAAAAGTAGACAAATTGGTACTCTACCCTTCCATTGCTTATCTGATGTGAGCCCAAATTGACTTGGAACTCTCACTGGTTCACCTTTGCTTCTCAAAGGTGAATGACATCCTGTAATTAAAAGCAAAATCAAGCACTTACTCTCACACATTTTTTTTTAAAAAAAGGCAACAAAATAATGTTGTCAGGCTTTTATTACTGCCTGGTATCATCTTCTATTGATATTCCTGGTCTGACATTTTTAGATAATGTGGTCTCAGCTTGAGATTTGTGGATTCCAGTTCCTCTGCTGTGGTGTATTATTTCATGGTTAGAATTTTCTAAACTTACAGCATTAAGATTGTCCTAATGATAGAACCAGAGCACACAGTTTTCCTTATTTATGCAGCGTGATTTCACTCTTTGCTCTTAATGTTATTTATCATGGTTAGTCTTGTCTTATCCTCTGCCTCCAAAAGTAGGTGATGACTAATGCTTCTAAGGAAGGAAGGATAACAGAACCTCAGGCATCCACAGCTGATTTCAGTCAGGTTTTTTTGTTTTTGATATTATTCATCATTTTCCCCCTTCTATTTTAAGTTACCATTCTTGAAAAAATGATCTTACACTAGCATCCACCATTTCAGAATAGGTAGGTGGAAAATTGAAGAGAGTTCAGAATAAGCATACAAGAAAGAATCAAGAGAAGTCTGCTCTTTACAGGGAGTTTAATTGATACTTAATTTAAATGTTTTGATTCGATTTAATCGATGACCTGGCTGTGTTCTGAAAGGATCTGCCTGAGGAAGAGAGGCAGGTCTGTCATGCAGATGACAGTAGCATAACAAAATGCAATGATTGGAAGTGGAGCTAGGTGAATTTAAAGCCAGACATAAAGGAGAAGCTGTAATTATAGTGCTTAATTGCCTGTCCAAACAATTTACCTAATGCTGTGTTGGATTCTCCAATACTTGCCTTGCTTCAGTTGAGGCTACATGTACTTTATAACAAATATTCTTCAGCTCAACAAAAGTTTTGTGGAGCAGTGGCAGTGCAGAAGGGCTAGTTGAGATGGTCAATGAGAAAGGTGTTTAAAGCAGTGACATAAAGAAGATGGAGAAGATTTTTGTCTGGGATGAGGCAGTGAATTTGGGAAGTGGGTGTTGCCAGAGTGCTCAGTGAGTAAGGAGTCACAGGAAAAGCTTGTAGCAGTTAGATCTGGAATGGAGTTGTTAAGTTACTGCTGACCAAGGATGGCTGTGGGAGAGTGGCAGGCAGAAATGCAGAAGGCTTCAGACAAGACAGAGAGAGACGTGGCACTGACAGGGAAGCAAGAGGTGGCTGTCCCCCTGGAAGGGCTCCTGGGGACACATGCTCTGCTGACATAGGCTTTTCCAGCCTGGCTGCATTGTATATTGGGTGACTAGATTTATTGAGGCTTGCCAGGAAGGGGCTCACTGAATGCAAACCACACCTGAAGAATGATTTGCTTGGAGCAGAAATGTGGGGACAGCTGTAGATGTAACCTATAGGTAAACTTTTCAGTAAAAAATGACTTTTTATGGAAGGAAATGTCTCAAAAGTGAAATGTGCATTTACTGGTTGCATTTGCTGGCTAGCCAGAATAGCACTGCTGGTGCCTATTGGAGGTTCTAGTCCAAGTACAGTAACCATAATGACACAGGGGCAGTGACATTGAGAAAGTTTAGAGTAAGGGGATTAGTTATCGGCCCAAATTTCCCTGTGCTGTTTTGATTACTTGTCCACATCCCAAAATGCTTTGCTCCAAAGAAGCTTCTGATTGAAAACCCGACAATATTGCAGGGAATGGAGAGGGAGCACTGATGGCTTTGTCTGAATTGGCCAGGGTGCTCCACCTTGAAGAAGTCTAGAGAGGTGGAGGGTTGTGCCTGTCTGCAAGCCACTGTACCTTACATTTTTCCTTGCTTTTGACCTTTTACCAGCTGACAACATGGGGGGAAAATACAGCAAACTCAGAAGTTTAGCTTCATCTCTTAAAAAGAGGTTAATTCATTTTCTTTTTTTTATGATCTTGCAAAGTAGTTAAGCTAAACTTAATTGATGGTGGGGAGGTGGGGCTGGAACACACAAGGAAAAGGGAACTTCCTGAAAACACTGTCAAGGCACAGATAGCTAAAAAGAGTGGCAGCAAGCACATAACAGAAAATGAGAGGGTGAGAAAGGGGAAGAGAAAAAGCTAAGAGGGAAACAATTAGAAAATACCACCACCATTAAAACAAAGGCGTTAGAGGTTAGCTGAGAGGGAGTTACGTGCCAGCTTACAGTCAGCAGCTGAGTTACAGCAGTGTGGTCTTCACTCCCAAGATGTCTGTAGGAGCAGTCTGCTTTTTAAGCTCATTCATTCAGATTCTCATTGTCTTCAGCCATCCTCAGTGCTGTGCAACCTGGCTACTGAAGCAGACATTCATGGTTTGTGTCTCACACAACCCATCCCTGCCATCAGCCTGGCACACCATGAGAGCTCAGTGGGACCAAGGCATGTTGCCTGGGAGGTGGTTAAGGAGCAATTAGGGAGCTTCTGGAACAGGAATGGTGGTAATATAGGCAGCACTGGGATTTATTTTGTTGTTGCTTTTTTTTTTTTTTTTTTGCTTTGAATCAGTATGGAGGTAATGTCCAGGGTCTTCATGCAGCAGGATGCTCTTTCATATGAGTTGTCAAGCCAGAGGCTGAAAACCTGTCAGAATGAAATTCCAGGATGCTTTTAGCAGTGGGTAAGGTACAGTCATCTTTGGATGTAATAACACTGCAGAGTGCAGAGTTGTCCTGTTTCACTCTTAAGACTGAGTGCCTTCATTGCTTTCTGCTCTTAAAACCTAGATAGTTGCCTGAGTTTTATTGCTGCTTTTACAGTTTTGAAGGATGTGGGAGGAGGAGGCAGCAGTGTAGGTGAATCTTACTGATGGAGTGACAGTCATTTCCTAGGTCCATCCAGGCTGGTGTTGGTAATGGGAAGTATCAGGCTGTGGGACTGTGGTTCGCGTGCCTTCCATCCCCACCCATCGTGCTGGTTTCCTCTCCAGCCCTGTGGGGAGGACCTGCCTTTCACTTCTTGCTTTCAGGATGATGCTCTGCACGGTTAACATAGGGTTGGACAGCCAGCATCTGGAGTGTCCTTGCAGCTCAGCCTTGGATACTTGTCAGTCTCCAGGCTGCTCCTGTCATGCTCCCATCTGCCTCATTTCTAGCCAAGCCCCAGTATCTTCCTTTCATTGGTATTGATTTCCTAGTGCAACAGGCTCACTTGCTAGTGGTTGGAATTGTGAAACTGCTGTCTGCATGTCAGGCAGTCACAATGCTTGGCCAGGAAGAGGCAAAAGTGTTGTGACTGATGTCTGGCACTTGCCAGTTCCTCTCTCACGCAAGGAGTGATGGAAGTGGGAGGTGACCACAAATTGTCTACTTCCCAGTGTCAGATCAGACATTGGGACTTAAAGTAGAAATTACTCCTGAAGTAGAAAACCTGTTACCTGGAGTAAATTTACTGGGTTGGAGTAAGCACAGTTGTATATCCATCAGCTTTAACAGTCATTGCTGTTGGAGGTACTGTCCCTGCACTGCCATGTGGAGACCTTGATCCTTTCCCCTGACTGACTCAGCATTGCCAACAGCAAACTGCTTATCCATACAGGAACCCACAGGACTACATTTTCTAATTTATACCCAAGAGTCTTTGTTTGCTGCTTTGATGAAGGACTCAACTGAATTTGCTCCACCATGAAGCTTGTAGGGTGCAGGTGTTTTGCCAGCCAGGATAAACTGGCAAAATAGCTCTGCTTCTAGGTCCCAAGAGCTTAGTCTTGATGTTTGTAGTGATGTGTGGGCCCAAATAAGGATAAAAAGATAAATGAAGTGTGCTTTCTGCTTTGTTTTCTCTAGGTAGAGTTAATATGATATCAGGTATGCCTTCTGCCTGCCTAAATGTATATTCCTGGGGGCTGGTTGAAGAGCTCAGTGTTGTTTATTTCTTGGAGAAGCATGTGTGCATGGAAGTCTTAGCTATGAGGCACTAAGGATATGCCCAGGTAGGCTGGGAGTGGGCCCATGGCTGCATCCCTGCATGGTGTCAATGAGCTGCATGTGGCTGCACTGGTCAGCTCTGGAAATACCTCCTTATGAGCCATTCAACAGACCAGAGAGCTAGGTCAGAACACTCAGAGAGTTGTAGCTCTGTGGACTTGGGTCATGATTTCACTCTAGGGGGTGAGGTCTGCACCTGCTGGAGGCCAGTCTTCATCTGTCCCCTTTCCTTTTCCCACCCTGAGCCTGGACAACTCTTCACACCAGCTGATACAGCCCTTTGCTGCCATGCCCAGCAGAGCTGCAACTTTCTCTTCCATTTCAGCCCAATGAGCAGATTGCACTTATTGCTGCAGTTAGAGACCACTTCTGTGCAAATCCAGCAGCTTTTTTTATTTTGTCCTGTTGTTCTCAGACAGAAGTGTCCTTCTGCAATGGCAGTCTGCTCATGTCTCCCATGGCCTGGTGCTATCTCTTGCATGCATCCTTGGCCACGATCAAAACAAATCTTTCCTGACTGGGTCACAGCTGCCTGATGGTTTTGGTGGCCTTGAGGAGTTATGGACAGTAGTGACAGGGTGCTCAAGAGCTCCAAAATTAGCATTAACTTTTGTCTGTGTGTGGTCATTTCTCCATCATATCTCAAGTCCAGCTCTGTAGGATCATCTGATGGTACTGTAGGACTATTGCTGCTACCCAGTGAGTGTGGTGAGAAGCACTTATTCACTGCAATGAGCAGGGTTTTTATGGGCAACATTTTCAGCAGTGTCTGAGTCCAGTTCTCAAAAGTGATGTAGGCTTTTAAGAGGCCAAAGCCAAGATTTTCATAAATAGGTAATGATTTGGGCTGCCTCTGTTTTTTGTTACACAAGTCAAGATGTCTAAAAGGAGCTGGTTGTCAGCAGTTGTGGGATTCTGGCATTTTTTCAAAATTGACATGCTTTTAAAATGTCTTAAGCTGGATATTCAGAAATGGAGGTATCAAGAATGATTAGCTGCTTTTGAAATCCTTTTTCTTAAAAGTCTGAATGAAAATCACTGGGGCATGGGGTCCTAAATGACATGTAATAAAGTGCTAAAAGTGTATTTTGGAAGTGTGTCTGCATATCTGTGACTAGACTTGTCCCCAGAGCACCTGCACTGTTGTATGTTTATGTACTCACAAAAGCCTAACAGGGCAAGGCAAATATATCACTACTGTGCTGAGTGGGTGGTGGGATTGATGGGCTGCTTCAGGGTATCAGCCTGTCTCTGGTCTGGTTTGAAGAGGAAAATAGCAATGCTTTTTTGCAGGCACCAGTGATAAGCTGGGAAAAGAAAGACAAGTTTGTATCTTAGGAGCAACTTGTTTAAAGTTAACCATGCACCACTTAAAGATGTTAAAGGGTTTTGTAGATTTGATTTCCTAAAAGGTCAAATGGTAGTATTGCAACTGTTATTTTCCCAGCCTAAAATCCCTAACGTATATGTGACTCTCTTTGCTTCTCAGATCTGAACCATGTCCCACCCATCCTGGTTGCCACCCAAGAGTACCAACGAGCCTATTGGTCACGTTACTGCAAGGATGGAGACCACACACACCTTTGGGACTCCCAGCATCTCAGTGTCCACCCAACAGACGCCAAAGAAGTTTGCACCTGTTGTTGCCCCCAAACCAAAGTACAACCCATACAAGCAACCAGGAGGTGATGGTGAGTATTTTATTTTTCAGGAAGGAACCACATCTATCTAATTCAGAGGAACTGACTGCCAAAACAGGCTGTTCTTGACTTGTTCATTGTTGGTGAATTTGTGGGAGCCTCCCTGTTTCAGATCATTCCAATCAAAAAGAATGTGAATGTATCTCTTACCCTCTCTCTGGCTAGCTACTCTCCTGAGAGGTGCAGGGCTGGGGGAAGACATGGGGACAGATCTTGGTTTCAATTGGAAGTAGATGTCCTATGTCTAAGACTGGTGGTACTTTTCTAGGGATTTTTCTTGTTTGGTCTCTGCTGGCAATCTAAGACTGGTGGTACTTTTCTTGTTGATTTTTCTTGTTTGGTCTCTGCTGGCATGTGATGGTTCAAGGAGCTTGAGTTTGAACAACCCTTTTCAGTATTGGTTCTTTCATCCCAGCACAGTGTGAATCCTTCACAAACATGGGATTGATCTGTGGGAATATAATGGGGGGTGATAAGGCCTAAGTTTGGTAGAATGAGTCTAGAAGTGCTTCCTTTCCAGCCTGCTGGGTTGTTTTACTTTTATTGCTGTAGCCTCTGGGGCTGTTATGTTAGCAAAACAGATGCCTGCTGGTCACTGTGTGTCAGCCTTCCTCTCTCTTCTGCTGTAAAATTCCTCCTCTCTTCATGTAGCTGAGCCATGAGCATGGGATTTGGGTTCCTGGCTTGTGGACACATGGAGGGAGGGAGTTCCCAGCAGCAGGACTACATGACTGGGAGCACCTCTGGGGTTTGCAGCTGGAAACCTGCCAGTTGGAGCACCCAGAACACCCCTAGCTGACAGTGGAGAGTGTGTGATGGAATCTTACTGCAGCAGAAACAAGGTGAAAGCCAATGATTTTTAGGAGAGAGTGGTAGATGTCTTGGCAGAGCATGACTTTTCTATTCCTGATGATTTACTGTGGTTAGAAATGGGTGGAAGAGTCTTGTCCTCTGCCTCTCCAGCCACTCTCCAAAGAAAAATTCAGCTGAATTCAAGAAAATTGCCGAAAGAGCTTTTGCATTTGGCTTTGGATGCTCTACTTTGTTCCATCACCACTTTTCCCTCTTTTGTGTTGAGTACAATAAGATAAATATCATCTGTATATTTTTTCCTCTCTCTGCTGTATCTTTTGAAAGCGTATGCATTTTCAGGAAGACTACAGAATAATGGAAAGGGGAAAAGAAAAACAAAGCAGCACATTAAGTCTTGTACTTGAGCAATTTTCTAAAGTTAAGGACAATTTGTAGGAAAGTTGGGAAAGTCTGATGAGTGTTTTGGTTCTTTTCCTCTGCTACTCTAACTTCGGAGAATTCAGAACGAAAAAAGAAAATGTGTTGGAGGGGGAAAAGCAAAGTCATATGCACCTGTTCTGCTGCCTTCAGTAACAAAACTTAGTGAGAAATAGGAAGAAAAAGACATTTGGAATTTAAAAAGTAAAAAATAATCTGTTTCTGAAATGCAATGAAAATGTCACCTTCAAGTCAAGTGGAAATTCTTACTTTGCTAGTTCTCTTGAAATTAAAAATAATAGTGGAAAACCTTTTTTTCTCCTAGGAAAACTGTTCTTGATAAATCACTAATTTTTGTATGAAAGAGGTCAGTATGTCTTAATTATCAGTGCTTTAGTGATTGTAGATTTGATTATATGTGACTCAGGAACATTATCACCGTCTAAAAAATTCTTGTTTCTTGGCATTTGGCGAAGGAGCCTTTCCCAGAGAGCAGCGCAGGCACTGCAGGCTGAGAAGGGAAGACAAAACATGCAATCATTTCTTATGCAACCCTGAGCACACAGTCCTGCAAGCAGTCAGGCATTGCTGTGTCTCTTAGAAACTGGGAGACAATCGTGAGCTCACAGGGCACTTTGTCAGTGTCTTGTCTGATGCTGGGATTTTGAAGATCCTGTCATTATCTGGCGGGACTGGAAGAGCTAAGGTTTGGCCAAGACCTGGTCAGAGACAGGCTTAGTGATGTGACAGCGTGCCTGCAGCTTAAGCTAATCCACTTTCAGAAGGTGACATGCTGCTGGTCGCTGTCAGCAGCCTGTGCAAAGCCATTACCCAGCCATATATAACCCTGAGAACATGAGGCTTCTGGGATCTGGCAGGCGAGAGGGGGGCAGTGAGAAATATTTAGCCCAATGTGCTTCATTCACTTTCTATGGCTCCCTAATTTTTTTTTTCAATGACCTCCTGGGTTTTTCCAGCAATAATTCAGCCTAGGAGACTGCTCTATGCCCCACTGGTTCCCTGAGTACAGGGGCACTGTGAGTCATTTTGCCTAAATTTGTTCTTGGTTGTCACAGGTATTTCCCATCTGGTTAGCTGTGAGTCTGTAGTCAGGGGAGCTGCAGCATCCCCTGCACCCTGGTGTGTTTTCATCACTCCTACCTTGCCAGAGCTGCTTAGCTGGAGACACATGGACTTACCATGTATCCTTCTGCCAGAGATGAGCGTGAGCAGCAGCACCACTCTGGGGAAAGGCTGTTCTGGTGCTCTGATGGAGCAGACAGTAGCCGTGCACATCACAGCCTTGCCTGCCCCAGCAGTGTCACTGGAGTTGGTTTCTGCTGCCAAAGGCTGCAGGAATAGTGTCTGGAATCTCTCTGGGAGGCTAGCAAATTTTTGTCCTGGTAATTTCTTCAGCTCATTGCTTTTAGCATTAGGGAGTAAGCATCCGCTGGCCTTATGTTAATTATTATTTTGTAGGTGTTTTGCTCAGATGGGTCTATCCGGCTGATCACATTTGTGGTTTTATTTCTTAGTTATATTGAAAGCACAGGGAAAAGACAGTGGAGTGACAGGCTGTGGAGCAGGTGCTGTGTGCACGAGCTGGGGGAGTGGCTGTGCCCCCCTCTCCCTCCCATCTCCCACCAAAGCATTTCTTTGGTCTTAGCTTGACTTTGATTTTGTTTTTTTCCCCTGACACCTGCACAAGAATCAGCCAGAAGGTGCTTATTAAAAGCTACTTAATGGAACTTTAAAAGTAGTTAGAAAGACTACATGACTGAAAAAAAAGTGAAATTGCAACAGCCAACAGTTTATAAACCAGCAGCATTTTAATGTGACTTGAACCACTCAAGGCGTGCGTGATTTAGACCAGCAAAGTGAGCGATTTCCCTGTGCAGCCAACCCCCTTCATCACTATTTGCCATGCTGAGCTGCTGTGGCTTGTTTCAGGCTAGATTTATCAACTCATCAAAGCAGAGACCATGTCTTTCTGTCGCAGGGATCTGTTTGGGGGCCCTGGGGTATGACTGCAGTAGTAGGAGTAGTAATGATCATAATCATTGTCAATAAGACCACAGCTCTGCTTAACATTCTGCACGGGTCTCTGCCATGCAGCTAGCCGAAGAGGCAGACACAGGCGTGTTTTTATAGGTCCTACAAACACTGGACCAGACTTCCACATGCTGTGGGCTGGGCTGGGTTTCTGGAGGGTTAATTGCTGCTGTTTCCCACTGTGACAGTTTGCAGGGGATTAACCTTGCCTGGGAGGTGTGAGCACCATAGTCCCTGGGAGGTGCAGGTGCTTGTCATCTTACATAGCTCTGTATTTACCCCACAGAGACACAGAGCTGTTAAGTTTGGGGAAGATGTTTATCTACAAGATGAACAAATGTGCATTGGGAGGAAGTGTAGCTGCTGCTGAGTTAGGCTGGAAATCAAAATTTGATGTCCAGATATTTGAGCAGTAGCTCTAAAAGAATCAAGGGTGTTCCTTGGGTGGAACTGGATGTGTTTGAAGTTCGAGAGCATCTTCTCTTTATGCTGGGAGAAGATGAGTCCTGAGATGGATGAGGCATCATCCAGCCATGGGGCATGACAGTCCACTTCTTACATACTTGGCTTCTTTCTCCATGCTCATATGTTTAGTGCTGCCTGCCTCCTCCCTCTGTTCCTCAGCAGACCCTGTCCAGCAGTGTGCATAATGGGTTTTGTCCTCTGTACTCACTGACCAACAAGAATCCCTTAAGCAAAGGAATTCTTTTTTCCAAGGAGTCAGTATTTGTTTCCTTTAAAAGCACTGGATACCCCATTATTGAAAGTGTTCAAGGTCAGGTTGGATGGGGCTTTGAGCAACCCGATCTAGTGAAAGATATCCCAGCTGATGGCAGGGAGGTTGGATTGGATTATCTTTCAAGGTCCTTTCCAACCTAAACCTTTCTGTGATTTTGTGGTTGCCTTTCCTCCTTTCCCTGCCACTTCTCTCCTGCTCTCCAACTTTTAGACTTGAATTGATATTTCAGCATCTTCAACAGAGCTGGTGCCTTAGGGAAACGCTGCCACACAGCTGTTACCACCTATGCTGAGCTCAGGAAGATGGAAAGGATTTATTGTTTGCAGATGAAGCAAATTTCCTTTTCTCCTCTTTTTCCTAGTTCCAGAAAATGGGGCCTCACCCTCCAGGGCAGACTAAGGAGACGTCTGGTGCAGAGCAAAGTCGGTGATGGCTGATCTATCAGCTTTCTGCCTGCTGCTCTGGATCTGGTGGTGCTGGTGTGAGCTTGCATGCTCTGTGGCCTGGGGAGAACTGTTAATCATTGCCAAACAAGACCAGCTGGGGAAGGGGAGTCAGGATGTGCTGGGATGGTGCCAGGGGTTGTGAGGCCAGAATTAGGGTCTTCAAAAATGTTTAGAAATCTGTTGTCAACATGAGGTGCTCAGAAAAACCTGAGCTGAGGCTCTTCAAGCCATGCAATGTCTTGAATGCAGTGAGTGGCCAGCTTCGTGGTGAGATTTGCCTTTTGGTTGGGATTCTTTTGGTTTCAAGCTCATTTTGGAAACCACAAAAGCTCTTTTCCCCCTGCCTTTCCTCCTCCCCTCCAAATAAAGCTCTTCAGGCATGAAACAGTGCAAGATCTGGAGAAACCACATTGTGCTGATGCAGGTGGAACACAGTGGTGAGCCTGAGGAGGCTCAGCAGGGTTGTGAGGTTGAGCTTTCCAGTCCAGAATTTGTGAGCACTACCACAACTCCCTGTGAATTGAATACACCTCCTCTGCCACTGTGCACAGTCACTTGAAGGATGACTTGATGGTGATAGGGAAGGGAGCAAATGCATCCTTGCTTACTGGGATGTGCCAGGTCATTGCTTGACTCCCAGGAGATCTGCTCCTGCAAAGATGATTGTCTCAGCTCCCGAGAAAGCAAATTCCTCATATTCTTGCAATGCCTTTTATTCATACAAATCCGACCATGCATGTTTCTCAAGCATCCTGAGACTGTCTACTGAGATGCTGCAGTGCCAGCCCTGGCCAGAAAGGGATGTGCATGCAGCAACCCTCACAGGGCAGTCACTTGGTTTGTGGGCTGCCCAGCACCTGCATGTGCTTCTCTGTCACCCTCTGAGACTCTCAGGACATGCTTTACAAAATTAGCCGCTTCATGCTGTTGAGTCCTTCTAAATTCAATATTTATTGGTGCTGGTGTTTTTCCTTGTAATTGCCACCCTTGGTGAATATAATACCTGCAGAAAAAGTTAATATAGGTTTAATAACGGAAACTAAATGAAGGAGTAAGACTCAAAGCAAGCTCTTCTCTTCTCCTTCCTTTCCTTGGCTGCCTTTCAGATATAGTGAACAACAGGTCTCATGTGAAGGTCTGAGGTTTTAATTACTTTTTCTGTGTTTAAAGCATCTCCTTCCATTTACCTTGGTTAGAGGACAGGGCAAGTGACTCATGAGACAAGGCACAACAGCAGGACCAGCTCTGGGGCAAAATTGTGTGGTTGACACTAATGAGTATGTTTGAACCCAGCTGATCCAGGTATCCTAGGGCTTGACCCTCCATACCTTCCTCTTCATGTGTGTGGAAGCTCTTGAGCATTGGCAAATCGTATTCTGCTATGTCTATAGGGGACTGGGAGCATGAACTACCAGACTGTTTATTGTTTTGCTGTTGGTATGGGTTTTATTATAGGCAGATATACCTAGTGGGTTTTGTTTACAGCAGTTGCTATCGGTAGCTCTGTTTTAATTTTTGAAGCTTGGGTATGGATTTATTCGACTAGACACTCTGTGTTGTATCTGTGCTTTTCCCTGCTCTGCAATCTGTGACAGTTCCTAGAAGCTAACCAAGTCCAGAGTCTATTCATTACTTGGATGAGAGCCCTGAAAGAATAAATTCAGGCTGACTTGGAGGATTCTGTCAGGTCTATATTTTTTTCTGGTAGTCTGTGTTGGGTTTGTACCATAGCAGGAGGAATAGAATCATAGAATCAACCAGGTTGGAAGAGACCTCAAAGATCATCAAGTCCAACCCTACCGTGGTTACTAGACCATGGCACTAAGTGCCACATGCAGTCTCACCTGGAAAACCTCTGGGGATGGTGAACCCACCACCTTCCTGGGCAGAGCATGAGTGATCACATGAGTGATCATGACCACTGGTCACAAGTGTGCAACGCCTGATCACTCCGTAAAAAAATCCTAATATCCAATCTAAACCTCCTCTGGCAGAGCTTGAGGCTGTGCCCTCTTGTCCTCCTGCTGGTTGCCTGGGAGAAGAGAAGAGAACGCACCTGCCTAAAACCTCCTGTCAGGGAGTTGTAGAGGGGGATAAGGTCTCCCCTGAGCCTCCTCTTCTCCAGGTTACACAATCCCAGCTCCCTCAGCCTCTCCTCATAGCACTTGTGCTCGAGTCTCTTCACCAGCCTTGTTGCTCTTTTCTGGACCCACTCAGCACCTCAATATCCTTCCTGAACTGAGGGGTCCATAACTGCACACAGTAACTCAAGGTGTGGTGTCACCAGTGCTGAGTACAGGGGCAGAATCACCTCCCTGGTCCTGTTGACCACGCTGTTCCTCATCCAAGCCAGGATGCCATTGGCCTTCTTGGCCAGCTAAGCACACTGCTGGCTCATACTCAGCTTTCTATCTCTCCAAACTCCCAGGTCCCTTTCTGCCTGGCTGCTCTCCAGCCACTCTGTCACCAGCCTGGAGCGCTGCATGGGATTGTTATGGCTAAAGTGCAGGACCAGCACTTGGCCTTGTTAAACCTCATCCCGTTGGAACCAGCCCATCTCTCCAGCCTAACCAGGCCCCTCTGCAGAGCTCTCCTGCCTTCCAGCAGGTCCACACTCCCCCTCAGCTTTGTGTCATCTGCAGACTTGCTGATGGTGCACTCAATCCTCTCATCTAAATAATCGATAAAGATGTTAAAGAGCACTGGGCCCAGCACTGACCCCTGGGGAACACCACTAGTGACCGGACGCCAAGTGGATGTGGCACCGTTCCCCACCACTCTCTGGGCCATCCAGCCAGTTCTTAACCCAGCACAGAGTGCCCCTGTCCAAGCTGTGGGCTGCAGCTTTTTCAGGAGTATGCTATGGGAGATGGTGTCGAAGGCTTTGCTGAAGTCCAGGTAGACTACATCCACAGCCTTCCCCTCATCCACCCTGTGGGTCACCTGATCAGGTTGGTCAGACAGGACCTGCCCTTCCTAAACCCATGCTGGCTGGGTCTGTTCCCTTGCCCATCCTGTAGGTGTTGTGG
>NW_008686312.1:48056-55557 GCF_000695815.1 Acanthisitta chloris
TCCTTTGTCCATCCTATAAGTGCTGCTAGATGATCTGCTCCATGACTTTGCCAGACACTGAGGTCAAGCTGACAGGATTGTGGTTTCCCATGTCCTCCATGCAATCCTTTTTGTGGATTGGTGTGACATTCACCAACTTCCAATCATCTGGACCTCCCCAGTGAGCCAGGACTGTGGATAAATGACGGAGAGTGGCTTGGTGAACTCTTCCACCAGCTCCCTCATCACTCTGGGATGGTTCCCATCCGGTCTCATAGACTTGTGAGGATCCAAGCGGCTAAGCAGATCTCTAACCATTTCCTCTCGGGTTTCAGGGGGGCTCTTTGACTTCCTATCTCTATCTTGATAGTGGGAGGACTGTGTTGGCTGAGAGGCAGGGGGTGGTGTACCTGCTTCTTGTTATATCTCATGAGCTTCTGCAGTGCTGTGCTGGTTGTTGGGAGGAGGCTGAGGCATGGGTGCAGGTGCAGCAAGCTGTCTCGGCTGTGCTCTGGTGGTGGTTTGTGTGTACATTGTTCAACACTAACATGAGATAGTGCAATTAAGTCTTTTATCACGGTGGAAGCAGAAGCTGCCTGTTTGCACATGCTGTGAGTTACACATGTGGGCCATTGCTGCAGCCCAGATGAGGCATGGGAATACATTGTTACTAGATCAGTTTGATGCTGAATGAGTCCTGAGTACCAGAGTATGTCCAGTGGGATCTGCTGGTCCCTGCCTTGCTCCTCAGCTCTGTCCCCAGCTGAAAAAAATCATTGATGCTTCAGTGGGGAGGCAGCGTCTCAGTGGTGGGACAAAAAGAAAAATAGACTGAGAAGTGGTCTAACACTATTCTGGTCCCATCATTGCAATGGATGCTGCAGTCCCATCCCTCACAGGACTGAGCTCCTGAAGTTGAAAAATATAATGGGAAAAAAGAGGTAACCTTGCTGGTGCATATCATCCTAACTGTGCCTGAGCACAGCCCCCATGTCAGTGCTTGTTTTTTAGAGAAAGCTTTTTTAAAGTGAGTATTATAAACTTTGAAAGTCTTTCTTAATCCTTGGCCTGGTTGTTCTATGTGTTTCTTGCACTGAATGAAATGCAGCAGATGAAGCAATACTTTATTCATTAGTGTCAGAACTGCATCATCCACAGGCTCTTAAAACATACAGCCACTGAAAATGAATTTGAAGCTCCAGGCCTCTTTGTGGTGGGTTTGCTACCTTCTACACAAGAGGATTTAAAGCACAGACAAAGCCCCTGAATGCTGCAGAACAAGCAGGAAGGCAGGGATCCCTCATGAGGGTGTAGCTGTGAACCAGTTCGGAGCAGCCTTTCGGAACTGTCCATTGATTGCTCTCTAAGGACATCCTCTTACCCGTTGGTTAAGAACCAAGTGAAACCAGTTGGAAATGAGTGGTGGTTCTCATTTATATAATAGTGGATTTAAACTGCCCCAAGCAAGCTGAGCTGTGTTGAAGAGGCGTGAGACCAAGCTGGTGCCTTTGTGCCTGGGCAGCATCCCTCCACTCAATAGCTTATGAGTTATGGAGAAATGGAGTTTTGCCCAGTTGTCCACAGCACAGTGACCAATATCACAACTTGTGATTCTCACCAGTGTAAATAAACTGGCTCTGTGTGGAGCCTTCTGCTTTGATAGCACTAACCCCAAAGTTTGTTACTGCTTGTGCTGGATAACAGTGTTTGCATCTACTTCTTTGTCAGAGACAAGTTCATAGGTCTGTGTCTTGGCTTTGCTCTCAGGATGAACATTTTCTGTTTTGAAATACCACCTCAGAAAATGGCACTGGGGAAAATGCAGCATAAAACAGGTGCATAAAAACTGTTATTGAACCAGTATACTTATCTGCAGTTCACAAAATGTCAAGTCAAGCTACTGGATTTTATTAAGTATTCTGACTCTGTTTTGTTAGAATTACAAATATTAAATTTTCACAGGCTCTTATTTGGGAACTACTTGAAGTAGTGCCCAGCCTTGTTTTTCATTCTGGTGAGTGAGCTTGTATTTTCTCTCTTATTTGGTATCATAAAGCAAACGTTGCACTCCTCAGCAGGTAGATTTTTAATTTTTTCTACCGTGCCTATTTTTTTCTCATTTTATTTTCCTCCTGTCTGTCCTTCCGAGATACTATATTTAATTTTTCCACTTTATTATTTCAAACATTGAATAGTGATTCATCTTACCAGTGGCCTGTTCTATGAACCACAATACTTTGGGTAGAATAAAGAAAAAGGGCAAAAAAAGGAAGGGAAAAAGAGAAAGAAAAGACATTTCTGACATACACTGGAATGGAAAGGAACCACCTTTATATAGCTTGAATTGCAAACTTCTGTCATTGACCATATCAAACCTACTTTTAAAAAGATAATGTTTGTCCTGTATATAAAGGACTGTGGTGTCCAATCAAAGCAAGAGAGCAATGCTAATGCAGAAATAGCTTGAATTCAGCCAGGCAGCACTTGTCCCTTTGATTTGAATCTGAAATTTTAACATCCTCCAGATGTTAGTCTGTGAAGTAATAACAATTGTTATGCAACAGTTACCAGTCAAGTAATATTTATTTTTTTTCCCTTGTTCACACAATGCAGCTCTTCTACACTCTGAAAACTAACTGTTATAGTAGAGGATTATATGCATGTTTTTCCTTTTCTCTGCCTAAAGCTTTCTTACTGTGCCAGACCAAGTCTTGCTAAGTCAGAGCAACTAGTAAATGTCTATTGGATTATATTGCAGGTTGGTCTAATAAAAGGTTAGAAGAATGAATGAGCAACTCTTGAAGCCACAGAAGCTGTTCTTGTGGCCAAGGAGCAGACATTTCTGGCGGTGAACACTGTACAATTACAATTTGGGCTAAATGTGCAAGGCCCAAAATGCTTGTTGCTAAGGAAAGCATGTTGAGATGGACTTGGCACAAGAGTCCAGGGTCCATGAGCAGGACTGAGTCCTGTGGCTCTGCTTGCCTCGGGGAGGGTGATTTTGCAGAAGGACATGAGCAGGGCTCTGTTCTAGTTCCTAATAAGCAAACACTACTATCTAAAAATTTCACTTCTGTCTTCTTGAACTAGCACATATTCTGGAAAGTTATAGCCATGGAAGAAAGTGCAACCATGGTCTAGGGGCTTGATTGGGGATTTACCTAAACTATTTGAGGAGTTGTGAAGTGCAAAAGACTCACAGGTCTTTTCCAACTCTTAATTCCTGTGGTGGCAGTGACTAAGAAAAGGTTTTGGTTTAGTCTAGACAAGGCCCAAAGCATAAAGCCAAGCTTTGCATGAAGGCTTGGTTGGTAGATATCACACTGGCATGACAACTGACATTTGTTTTGCAGTGGGAACTGCCATGAAGGTGAGGAAGGCACCTCATCTGGGCTACCTCTGTTACAAGGCCCACTTGGAAAGATTTAGCAACTGCCTTTTCTAGATATTCTGCAATACTGGTGGTGTGAGGGTTTGCCCAGGGGTCCTGTCACAAGGATCTGCCCTGAGCAAGCTGATGGGAGGAGAGGGGACCCTCAAGTAGGAAAATGGTACTAAACCAGTGTAGTTAAACACAAACTTTCAAAAGTAGGTTTAATCTAAGAAATCATAGAAGTTTGAAATTTATATTGCAAAAAGTAAATGTGATTAGGGTTAGAGTGGAGACTGATGGTCTCTGAGGTTGGTGGCCCCATCCTCGGAACACCTGTTCTTTGGTAAGAACATAAACAAAATCAACTTTCCATAACTTTTTTTCCCCATGTACCCCTCAGTGCAAGCTCCCTGTCTGTGCTCCAAGTTTCCTATCTCCTCTGCTGGCCCCATCCCCTAGGGTTCTTCTGCAAAGGACACAGTGCCAGGCTGTGGCTGTTTCTGCGTGAACTGGGAGCATGTTTGGCATCCCAGTAGCTTCCTTGGGACCACTGTGAATCTACAGCTGGATCTGTTTCCAGCTGTTTTCCTCATCCGGAGCAATCCATCTCGGCTCTTTGCAGGATCAGGTCATCTCTTGGCCCCTGAAGTGTCATGACCAGATTTACAGTGTGCTGTCAAACCCTTCAAGGGAATGCACTAACCCAAACTGCACTGTGTATTTGCAAAGTTTTGGGTTTTTTTCCAAGAGAACTAAAATGAATAATCTTGGTTCTTGGGCCGCTTCTCAGGAAGGGTAAGAAAAGGAGGGTTGCTCAGTGAGGATCCATTAACACTGCTCTGGCTGGCAGGCAGTGAAGCACAGGAGGTAAAAGTCCATTCTTCTCCCTTCCCAGTCCTGTGATTTAAAATGTTTGAACATGCACTTCAGAAGCTGGGGAAGTAAAAGCCCCCAGTTGTGCCTGGAGACTCTGCAAAGGCCACGGCGAGCGAAGGGGCTGCGGAGTGTTAATACAGTCCATCATTTTGTAACGAGCCCGATGTTCTTGTACGAGCCGTGTCAGGCTGTTGTCTGCACGCTGTCTTTGCTGATCACAGTAATCGGGTCATAAGAGAGGGAGAAGTAATAGCGCGTCTCTTAGCAACCAGCCCCAGGAGAAAGAGAAAATTACTCAAACAGACTATCCAGCCAGGGAAGTAGAAAGATGAAATTTTCTGAAAGTCTGTTGGAAAGTGCTCAGGGACATAATTCTTTTATGTGTGAGATCCTTACAGGCTGGATCCAATGGTATCAGACGCTTTTTTTTCCTTGTTGTTATCTTTCTGGTAAACTTTTATTTTTAATTTGCCTCAGAAAAATAGGGGAGAACCCTCTGAAACAGAGGCCTTTAAAAATATAAGTGGCAGATTTTTTTAACAATGCCAAGGAGAAGGGAGGGAGAAGAGGTCAGCGTGTCTGAGGCAGGAGATGAGGGGAGCTCTTATCTCTGCACGAGTGCTTTGAATGCTTCCCATGTCAGTACGAGCCAAAGCACGTTGCTGTATCTGCCGACGCCGCGGTGGCATGTGCAAAACAAACTTGTTGGTTCTCTGTTGCATTGCACAGGGTGTCACGTCCCATGAGTGTCACAGACCGTGTGCTGTGCTGATTGGCAGCTTGGCAGAGAGCTGGACCCAACGTGCCCTCCCAGCAGCTGTGCTGGGAGAGCCCAGCTGAGAGGTCAAAGAGAGCAGGTACTGGTTGAGTTCCTGCCAGAAGCCTTTTTCTCATTACCCTGTTTTTTTTGTCCTCTTCCAAGCTACTGGTTTGTGTAAGATATGTAGGGGAGCATCTTTGAGGCCTTCTGAAAGACATTGACCAATGTTGTCCCTGGGTCTCAGAGGGCAGGGAGGTCATGGAGGAAGTCTGGAAGTCATAGCAATAAAATCAATGATTTGCATTTTCTGTATGGGATGGGGACAAGCTTGGGTCCTTGTGTCTTATACTTTTAAAAGATTATTTTATGTTTTTTTATTCTAGAAAGTTGCACTTCTGTGGTCAGCTAGTCTATGTCCTTCGTGATGGGATATGCTGGCTCCTTAGGGGAAGGGGACCATGTCTGGCATGGCCTGCCCACCCTTGCTAAGCTAGAGCATTAATTCAGGTGTGTTTAATGGAAAGGCATATACTCTAAGATGTTTGAGACTCCTCAGATTTGCATTTGCATCCTTAAAACCATAGCAGGGACAAAATGTTTCCAAAAGCCTGGCTCAGTTCCTGGCTTTGAGGAGATATAAGGGAACTGTTGCATGTGTGGAGGGTAACAGGCGCTTAGAGGTGACTGATCCAGATACTAATCTGTGCCCTTCCTCTGCTTTTGTCTGCTTTGTGATGCCGGGGCACATGTAGGTTGTACAGAGGGATCAGATTTCCTCTGCAGTGGATAGTTTGATTTTCAGTAATAGGTTTGCCTGCAGATCTGTGTGCTTTTATGAAGGCTGCAGCTATTCCCCCAAATCAGGATTCTGGACACTTGAGTAAAGGATTCAGGCTGACCTCTGGACTACTGTGGTTGAGCTGTTGTCGGTACCTGGCTTCACTCAAGTCTTGGTAAAGTTTTTGGAGACAAGGGTGACTTCAGAATCTTATCCTGGAAATAATCTGTAGAAGAGAGGAGAAAAACCCCAACCTTGCAGCTGTACAGAATTAATAGCTTAGGAGTAACCTCTACTACTGTCAGGGAAAAAGTGAGATAAGGAACAATATTAATTGTATCTGCTTCCAAGTAAACCATAGAGGCTGCTGCTTTGCTGTCTTGTCATAAAGATGAAAGACTTTCTTCCTTAAAAGTTTGGTAATTGAAGACTTTCCTTGCTATTTTTGTAAGTACCAGTAAGTGATGTTTCCTGGAAATTTTCCCCCAACTCTATAAATACCACCCCAGGGCTTAGAGTGGTGACTCAGTTTGGGAAGTCAACACCATGCACTTCCTCAGCGCAGCCTGGCAGCTGCCCGGCTGGAGCGTGCAACTTCTGCAAAACTAATAATTGGTTGTTAATCCGCAGTGCAATTGGGCTCCTTCTTGAAAACTGAATACCTGTTGCTCAAGCTGACCTTCTTGTCATGTTAGGCATGATGGCACAGGGGCAGAAGAAGCTGAAGCACAGTTTGTGTCTGGAAAGTTGTAATTGGCATTTCAAGGTGCCAGCTTTTCTCTCGGTAACATGCTCATCGAATGACCCCAACTGACAGATAGATGAGATGTTCCTAATTGCCACTGTTCACTGTCCTGGGATCAAGATTATCTCACAGAACTTGCTTTTGTAATTGGGTACTTTTCTCCTTCCCATTATGCTTTTGACATCACTTTTGTACCACCTGGGCACAAACAGAGCCATTTGTAATTCTTTGTGTGGTGCCCAAGGAGAAATAGAACCTGGCTGACTGAATTAATTCTTCAAGTATAGAAGGAAAATTGCACTGGGAGCTCAGGTCTGACACAGCTATCTTACATAAAAATGAATTTATAAAGAGAAGAGGCAACACATGAAGAAAGTGTGAGATGGGTAAAGTCACAGCTGCTCTGCATCTCCTCTGGTAGCATCGACAGGACCATACAGTCATACTGGGTAATGCATGAAGTGTTGCAGTATGTTCCTCATGTTCTGCTTAGTCTGTTTAATGCCTTAGATTTGGATTAAATTCATAATTGAGTTTTCCTTGTTAACTCGTCCTGGCCAACAGTGGTCCTGCAGAGTTTTAGGCTGTAACCCTTCTCTGCAGCTAAAAGTCAGTTGGGTTTGTAACATGAGAATGCTTGACCGACTTCTCTTGGTGCATCAGGTGCTCAGCCTGTGTGTGTGAAACAGGACATATGTCCTCAAGAGGGAGAGATGACCTTGTGGTAGCAGGAGGGGGTTGGGATAGTGGATTTTCAGTTGCCAGATCTCTAGGTTTTGTTCATTCTTCACTTCCCTCATTAGGGTCAAGAGTCTTTTAGACTTAGCTACAGGAACAATTGGTTTGGCCGAGCCTGAAAACTCCTGATACTTAGAATATTTCCCCATGCCAGTAAATCGCTCGTATTGGGTAGACAGAAAATACTTTCAATTTAGCAGCTAATCCAAGGCAAGAGATGTGATGCATGACCACAGCTGAGCTATTTCCCTA
>NW_008686312.1:55577-66850 GCF_000695815.1 Acanthisitta chloris
GAAATTGCTGAATCACCATGATTCCATTCTCAATATATGGGGTTTTCCTGAGATATCATGGAGACAAATTACTGGAGGGTCCATTTGCCTTGTTATGCCTTCTCATGTGGGAAGACTATTATAATATTCCTGTTTCTGGTGTACATTTAGTGCTGCCTCTGCATCTAAAAGTGCTGTGGCTAATGATCCCTTTTGCCCCAGTGAGAATGTGTTTTGTAACTGCAGTAGGGAAACAAATAAAGGAGAAATAAAGTAGCAGGGTGACTATTTTGAGATGAGCTTGGTATGTTGATTTTCCTAAGAGATACGGCACATCCAATACCCCGTATAAGTTGACCATCCAGCATGGCATGGGTCTCTGGAGTGGGAATATTCCATTTTAAGACTCTGTTGGGTAAGACATAGGCTCGTGTTTGATGAACGTCGCCAACTATTTAAACGTTAAAGTGCTATGAATTCCACCTGTGAAACTGGAGGCGGAGGTAACACAAGTTGGAGAATCTGCACCTAAATGTCAGGGCCTAAAGGTCAATTTTCATCAGAGGAAAGTGCAGTTGTCACCACAAACATGAGGCTGCAGGAAGGGAATTGTGAGTCTCCCTGTCTATTTTATCTTGTACTGCCTGACCAAATATGCTTAGTTTACATTAAGTCCAGTGACTGTTTTTTTTTAACAAACCTGTGCAGGTTTGTGGTTCTGATCTTAGGAGTCAAACTCCCCTTTTCTTGCTTCTTTTTTTTTTTTTTTTTTTGGCTTTCTTTTTTTCCTCATGTGATCCAAAGCAGTGAAGAAGTTTCTGGGCATTCGGTCAGTGACTGAGATGGAGCTGAAATTGGAGCTTTCTCTTGTAGCAGTTCTGGCTTTGTCATGCCCAGAGTAATGAAAGCTCTTTATGAGAGGAGCTGGAAAACTCATGAGGCATCAGAAGGAGCAGGAAAATGCATCTTACTTCTATAAGCATTTAATTGCAAAATCTTTTCGCTACTTATTAAAATGATTAGTCAAGACTATTGGAAGGCAACGAATGTCTATTTGTGGGGTCTAGGGACGGTTTGATCATCTCAGATTTCTTACCTCCTTGTTTTTCCTTCTCCATTACAAATGGTAAATGATTAAAATGAGGGTGTGTTTTGAAAACAAGATTTCTAAAGAGAGCTTGGAGGATTCTGTCCTTGTTTGCTAATTATTTCATATGGAATAATCACCATTTGCAAGTGGCCAAGAAACAACAAAACATTTGTTTGCTGGTCCCAGTGCTTTAGCATGCTGTTTGAGGATGGAATCCTGGTTTTGTCTGGTTGTCCCTCATTCAGTGGTACTGCAGGGCGTTTCCCTCTGACATTTGCGCAGCCCAGTTGCCACTTCGTTAGGTCAGTAATGGCTCCTCTGAGATGATTTACATAGAGGAAGACCTGGAGTCAGATAGTTCTTGTCAGGGTGGGGGTGGCCCAGTTGAGCTGAGAAAAGGCACAGCCTGCAAGGAAAAAAACATGTTTAGCTTTAGCCAGTAGCCTTAGTTTTTATTGGGAGTAATCTGCACCAGGACACAGATGTGTTTACTGTGAAAATTCCAATTTTATATCATCATATCTATGTGCTGTTTTTCTGTTTGTTGGAAAACAAGAGAATGGAGTTTTCTGTCTTTGATTAAATATTTTCCTGTTAAGGTCTGGAAGCTGTGTCCCAGCAGGCTTATTCACATACTGTACTTCAGCTGAGGGCTTATCTTCGTGGGGAAGGAGTTTGTCTCTCAGTTAGCTGGCACATGTTGACTAGGGACTGGTGAAATCTCAGTGGAAGTTGCGTGTTTGTAGCTTCCGTATGAATTAGCAAAGGGATTAAAGCTGGAAGCACTGCAGCTTTGTGTCTTCCTAAGGACTCCAGTGAACATCACTGATCACAATTTTGCCATCTCCTAGTCATCATTTGTGAGCTGCTAGAGTTAAGAAAGCATCTTTAGCCTGAAGGATGTCCATAAAGAGCTGCTCAGATCTTATGGCCAGTAGCATGGTGGTTATAATGCAAAGGCGCTGGTGGATTTTATGGGTCAACCTTCACTGAGGGCTTGGGATATTGCTTTGAACATAGTGGAGAAACCTGGTCCATTTCTTACCAGTTTGGCATATTCTTCATCGACATTGTTACCTGATAAATGAAGAATTGCTTCTCAGACTTCATCAACACATCGTCTGTTGCCTGTTGTCTTGTAAATCTCATGGTGAAGCTCTAAGTAAACACCCCTGGGTGGAATCAGCAGATCATTTTTGTGGCATTTCTTGTCATCTAAACAATAATTCATTAAAAATTTAATGACTCTTTTGCTCTGGAGAGGAAAAAAAGAGAACTGGCGCCCGACTTTAAAGTTTCTGTCTTGTATTGTTTGGTGATTTTTATTTTTTTTTTTTTTTTTTTGGTCTTGTTTTTGAGATTTTTTTTTTATACTTTATTTTGAAGGAAATCAACTTGATAAACTGAAAGAAAACCATCTTATTACAAAAAGCTTGAGTGCTTCTGAGAACATTTAAAACAAGGATGACTAGAAATGACCTTTCCATCCTGAAGTGAACTTTGAGTGTATTCTCCCTTTGGCATTTCTAATGATAGACTTTCCATCTGGTCTTTGCTTAAAAGCTAAGATGCAACATGGTTTTTTTCACATAAAAACTGTGCATACTCTAAAATTAATCCTCTTGATCATTTCACTTCAGGGAGAGGAGCGCAGAAACACTGGGAATATTTGCTTATTTTTAGCGACTCCAGTCCTCCTGAGAGCAGATTCCTTTTGTCCCAAATCAAGTAGATTCTGGTTTGAGGGAACCCTGGATTTCCCTCTGCTTGGATTTGGGGAGATTATACCCCTTAGAGAAGATTTTTAATAGAAATTGAAGAGATGTCAGTGGGTCTGGTGGGATCTGGATCAGTGGGGAGGGATTTGTGATTACTTTAGCTACCCTGGGTAATACTGTCATTTCTAATGCTGAGAATTCCCTGATCCCAGTTTCCCATAGTGATTCCCCAAAGCTGAATGTGCAAGAGGGAAATCCTAGCAAGTGAATGCTTCAGGGAAGAACTGGGGATCTCCTGAGAGATACCACTGCAACCATTTAGCCTCATTTCAGCAGAATCTTTGGGGAAAGTACGTAAACTGATCCTTTTGCTTAGCAAAGCATTTCAGCAAGTGCCTGGTTTGATACATGGTTTCTGAAGGCTCGTGGGACACAGCATGTCAGAATGCACTTGAACTTCAGAGTGTAACTGAGCCCGTGCTGTGTGCAAGCACGTGCATGCACGAGGGGAGTGTTTCTCTGGACCATATGCAGGAACATCAAACAGAAGATTTTATTTTGGTTTTAACATTTTTGTGTTTTCCTCCCTGTAACACTGGTCACCACTGAATGTGTTTCCTTGCTCTGGTTAATTTTTTTTTCTTCTTCATCCTTCTTTTCAATGAAATTCTCCAAAATATATGTAGGTGGGAGATTACTGGTGAGCTATCTGTTCCTCAAAATGTTTTTCTGGGAACAGCCAAAAGTAAGCTGTTAGCAGAGTCAGGTTTCTATCAGCACTGCATATGTGATATGCCCAGGAAACAGGTTTTCTGAGCATTGAGAAAACTGCAGAACAGCAGATGCTCTTTGGGGCTCTTGGCAGGTGGGTGCTCTGCTGAGGGTATTGGTGTTTTTGCTGTGGGTTCTTCTGGTGACCAACTTCTTAAAACAATGGGAGGGAGAAAGGATGTTGCAGATAATGGAAGAGAACAATTCTGGCACACGTAGCTTCCTCTTCATAAAGCTGCTTTTCCCTTGAGGCAATATATCTTGCGTCTTATGGGAAGGAAATCTTACAATATAAAAGGAAGTCTGAACTGCTTACCAGTGAATTTAGAAGCGTAGAAGTTGGATTCCTTTCATGAAGAGATAGTATGGGGCCTGTTCCAGTATATTAGAGAAGCTTTTTTAAGATGCATCTCCAAAAATAGGAGGACTATGGGAAACACTTCTGTAAAATAATATTTGTGGGTGGCTTATGTTAATATTCCTGGACCCTTAAGGGATGTATGCTCAGCATAATGAAGGTGTTCAGAGAACAAAAGCAGCAGAGAGATGACGGTATCTTCAGCCTGAGCTGTGGGGCAGGCCAGAACATGGGAGGATGGCTTTATGTTCCTGGGGATGCCTGTGACGTGGGTTCGAGTGGTCTGAGGGCTGTCCTCACTTTGCTTTCCTGCAATAGCTCCTGAGGGGCTGTTCTGCCTCCAAGAATAGCTGGCACATTGCAGTGCTCTAATTATGCTTGTTTTCCTGCCGCATCTCCTGCACTGGGAACGCCGTGCCTGCTGCCAGCTTTGCTGCCCAAAGGCTGCCTGCCTGCTGGGCTTGCTCCGTGGCAGCCTCACTGCTGCTGATTTACAGCTCCTGATGCTGTATCAGGGGAAAAAACTGGGTCTGTCCAAAAGTTTGCAACCTTTTAGCCCCTTCCCAACGCTCTTCTCTCTTCACATTCTCCTCAGTTAAGGTAAAGACAGGGAGAGATGGGAAGGAAGTGGAGTTGATTTTCTATGAGTAGCACAAAAGGTGAAGTCCAGGTAACTTCAGTAGGCACGTCTAAGGGTGTTTTATACAGACCTTAGCAAGCTGAAAAACTGTAAACAAAAAAAAAAGGGGGGAAAATGTGTTTAGAATCTTTCCAAAGAATTCCTGCATTTTCTGCAGAGTACATAATTGAAGGGGATTTTTTTGATGAAGGCTAAATGGTGTATGGGCATGAAAAATTCAGCAGGGAATTTAAACCATTTCCAAACCACATGAAACATTAAACATTTTGCTCAAGAATAGCTTGAAGATGGCGTGCATCATCCCAAGCCTTAAGCAGTCATCTGATTTTTCTCTTGCAAATCTTAAATACATAGTAAACAAGAGCCAAAGGAGGTTTTATCTGCTTTCTCATGATGACTGTGGAGTCATTGCCTTGAAAGGTTTTGCTGGCTGACCTGACACACACCTTTGCTTACCTATCTTGACTATATGATTTTAGCTGCAATATGTTGAAGAATGAGGGGAGCCGATGTCAGTGCTGCAGTCACAGTGTCCCATTCTGTGCTTGTGATCAGCTCCAGCATTGGGCTCTTCTCTGAATGGCTTTCAAATTAGCCTTTTAAATCCAATGGAATTGAAGATTTTAATCAATCCAGATGCTAATCACCATGACATGATGTGATATGTATGGCCTGATGAGGATATAGAGTAAATCTCATAGTCTTGTGAAAGCAGAGAATCCTGTTTAAATTATCATCAACATCCATGTTTATGTTTTGCCTAGATGTGTTACTGGATTTTAAAGATAGGTTACGCCTGCATTTTGAAATTTAAAATTCTTTTTTTTATGTTGAAAAAGAAACAGTGGCCAATTTCAGAATGTTCTCAGATGCATTCTTGATTGCTTCTTGTTTTCTTGACAGCTCAGGTACCCAAACATGCCATGTGTTCTCTTTATATGAAGTTGTTATTCACTTGAGTGTCTTTTATCAAGAAAATCTGACTGTGATTGTTTAAATCCTCTAGGAATGAGCTTTGCTTTTGCATAAAGCAGTCACCCTGGATGACTGCATGCAGCAAGTCATGCATTGCAAAATTGCAGTGTGAGTTTTCAAAACCTACTGCTGTTCAGTTTCATTTAGCAAAGTTGGTTAATGCTGTCCAAAGGGACCTGCTTCTCCTTTTCTCTAAAGTACTAGGGCCATGACTCAAATTTGTCTCACTGTGCTGATGGATGGGCATAGAATAGTATCACAGAATCACCAAATGGTTTGGGTTGGAAGGGACATTACAGATCATCTAGTTCCACACCCTCAGCCATGGGAAGGGACACCTCCCACTAGACCAGGTTTCTCAAAGCCCTGTCCATCTGGCATTGAACATACTCTGTCAGTTTAAAGTCATTCCCCTTTGTCCTATCACTACATGCCCTTGTGAAAAGACCCTCCCCAGCCTTCCTGTAGGCCCTCTTTAGGTACTGAAGTCTGCTCTAAGGTCTCCCCAAAGCCGCCTTCTCTTCTCCAGGCTGAACAACCCCAACTCTCTCAGCCTGTCCTCATAGTAAAGGTGCTCCCAGCCCTCTGACCATCCTCTGAGAAAGAGAAAATTCTTCACCCTTAAATATCTCCATGTGCACCATTACCAAGGCAGACTGTGCTTTCTCATTGTTGTGCTGTCAAAACCCCACATTGGCAAGCAGCACCACGACCTTCCCACTGCTTCAGTTGGGACTGGAAAAAGGCAAGAGAGCAGTGATAGTCCTCAGCTCTAGGGCACCACTTAGGTCATGGGGGACACACTTCTCTCCTTGCTGTGATTCATGAAGAAGGTAGAGACATTGGCTAGAAAATTCTTGGAGCTGATAAGCAACTCTGAATGACGTAGGTTTCATGATTCATCATAAAGTCTCAGCACATTAGGCATCTCTGTGCATTAAAATAATTTCCGAGCAAAGAACCTGCCTGAGGTCTCTGTGGCTGTTTGCACTTGCTGGTAATATCAAATTGGAAGTTGTTCTTCCTGCAGTATCTTCTCTCTGATGGAGGAAAAGGCCTACTCTTTTCACCTCACTGACGGTGGGACTCTCGTTAGATGGTGAGATGGACCATCAGCTCTTCCCCTGTGCTGGTAAACACTCTCCCCTTCCCACTCACTGCTCCAGGCACGTGCTTGTGCAAGCATAGGAAGATGTGTATGTTACAGTGGATAACCATTGCCTGTCACTGCAGTCATCAGCAGCCCTCCAAGTATGACAGAAGTTTTTGTGATCATAGAAGTTTTATACTTTTCTCTTGCTCCCTGAGCACACACTCAAACAATATATCCATTTTAATTGTTTCCTGAGAGGTTATTAATATTGGAGTGGAGATTTAGAATGAAGATCAGTCATTAATCTGAAAAAGATAGATTTGCACATTCCTGCAGCAAAGCTGAAAAAGAAGTTAGAACAAAAGAAAATCAAGAGAGGTTCCCCACCTAGCCTAATTTAATTTTTTTTTGATAAAATTGTCTAAGAAACAGTTCTGAGGGAAAACCAAACCTCAGAATGAAGACTTCAGAAGTCCAGCCTAGAAACCATAGCAATATGTTACTACAATTTGTTACCATTTCTTTCCACAACATTTTATTTTAAGAATAAAATCTCTGGCTTTTCAAACAAAACCACAATCTTTGCAGAGGATTTTAATTTTCTTCCGCATTTTTCCTTTTAACAATATCCACAAATATTTCAGTAATTTGTTTTCTGTGGGTTAAACAGAATAATTTCAATTCAATCTGTAAGTCATCTCACCCAGGTTTCTCTACACCAAATAGTTGACTCTGCTTTTGGTGTGGTACATTTTATGGCAAGGGCACCCTCTCAGTTGCTCTGGGCTGGTGCCAGACCCTAATACTTTTCCTCGGGAAGGGAGGCACCATATCCTGAGCAGAGTTACAGCAAAACTGCTGGTTTGGTCAACTGCTTTCTCAGAGTGGTCAGGAGCTTGGTATGTGTGCTTGGTCATTCCTGTTGGGAGCACAAGGTCAGAGCCACGTTTCCGCCAAAACCAGCAGAGGTACCACCCTGTCATCATTTATCCCTGCTTTTATTCCGAGGATATGCACTCTGCCTGCATCAGTTTAGGGAGTGAATTCTATTATCATCAATGTCCTGAATAGGAACATGATTCTCATCCTTGGAAAGTCCTTTTTTTTGTCTCTTCCTTGTCCACTCTAAGGTGCTCCTGATGGGAAATGCTCTCCCTCCTCTCATTTTCCCCACTGCAGTGCTCTGGGCTCTGACCAGCAAGGAGAAGGATTGTGTGCTTCTTGGTAGGGGATTTTGGGGAATATGGAAAAATAAATGTAGTTACTTATCTAAAAAGTCAGTTTAGCATGTTCTTTTCTAACAAGTTTAGTTGAAGTGTAAATTTTAAACCATATCTGCTCAAAATATTTCAGTAACTGCACATGTAAGTGTGTATAGTAATTTGGCTAGTAACTTTGGCATGTTGGAAAGTGGTCTGTGGTACAGAAAGCTTATGTGCATCAGTGTTTTAGGATAAAAGTCGTCTCAAAGAAGAGAAAAGCCTGCATTGTTTGTTTTTCTCCTCTACCTTCTCTGTTTTCAAGAAGCATAGTAGAGAGGAGCTAGAGCACCTCCACTTAGAATCTACCCAGGGAAAGATATACACCCCACTTTTTATTTATTTTTAATCCCATTTTTCTTCTATGATTTATCCAAATCACATGTGACATTTCTAGTATGTACCAGCAAAAGGAACCAAACCACCACAACTTGATATAAATATATATTTATACTAATTTATATATGGAGGTAGAATCATAGAATTGTTTAGGTTGTAGAAGACCTTTGAGGTCATCAGGTCCAGCCATTAACCTAACATTGCCAAGGCCACCATTAAACCATGTCCCTAAAATTTGTGTGTGAAGCATTAGTTATTTATTTTGAAAAAACAAGATAAAGGTGAATTCTATGTGCCCCAACGTTTTATTTTATTTTAAAATATCTTCAGGGATTAAAGATATGATTTATTATTCAACTGTTACACTAGTGAATAAGAAAGTGATTAATTTGGTAGCAGAAAGAAAATCTAGTTCCTTTTCTGCTCCCTAGTAGCACTAACTGCAGTAGAAGGAAGAAAGCCAGTGCTGCTTGTATTGGTGAGAACAGTGAACTGAGATACATCTGATGAAGACACGTTTTCCTTTAATCTTTCCAAGTTTGGATGTCTGTAAACCTTATTTAGGGAGAGGTGGCAAAGATGATGGGAGGAACTAAATGAGCCAGTTTGAAATCCAGTCTGTGCTTGATCAGTTCTTCTGAGCACTTTACTTGCCTTTCCTGCTCAGTGTTTTTGCTCCTGTCTCAAACCAGAGGCAGAAGGCAGTGAAGAGGACACCTTGCAGGAAGGTTGACCCCATCACCCAGGGTCACCCTGTGACAAGGGTCTGCTTATGGCAGTGTTTTTGTTGTCCCTGTGCTTTGCATGCTGGACAAGGAGATGGATCCAGAACTTCCAGAGGTTCTGCAGCACAGGCCACTGCTGACTCTGAGGCTCAAGCCAAGGCTGCAGCACATGGATTTCCTCTGTCTGCTCAGATTGCAATTCTCCCCCAAAATGGTAAAACAATATAAAACCAGTTATAGACAAAGATAAATCCAACATTGCTTAAAACTGTTGCTGGCAGCTTCCAAAACTTGAGGAAGTCCCTTGGCAGTGAAGAGCTCTGGGAGATTTATTTTTTTTGGTGGTCTGTGCAGTGTTCTGTATTTCATCACTAAGCACAGAGAGGGTTTGGTTGGAGATAAGATAGGTTGTATCTGAAGGACAGGTCCCCATCCTCTCTGTCTGTTGCCTCAGGGGAGAAAGCTGACTGAAAAAACAGACTCATTTTCATCATGCCGTGAGGCAGCAGCCAGGGAGAATGAGGTCCTAATCCAAGTGGTGTAGCTCATTTTTTTCAACTCCTTCACAACAGCTCTCTTTAGTAAATTAATGCATATGTCAACTCTTGTCAGAAGCTCTTAGCAATGAACAAATGGGTTCAACACCAAAATCTAATAAACAAATAGATAACCCTTTCTGTTTTGTTCTGAGTGAGGTGGCGTTTCCCTCGTTGAGTTGTTTCGTGGACCCTTTGCTCTGCAGAGGAGAGGGATGGTCTGTGGGAATGCAGCCCATTTCCCCTCCAGGACAGGGCTTGTTTTTCTGATTTAGATACCCTGATTTCCAGTTGTTTGTGTGGAAATCTCTCCATCTTAGCAACCTGTTTTCTGTCAGTTTCTTAAAAAAAAATATCATTCAGAACTACTTTTGTCCTCATTGTTGGACCTGAGCAGCTGCAGCTGAAAATGGGATCTCATTGTACTAATTGCTGCACAACGAAGATGGACTCTATGCTTACTTCTACAAATAAGCACTGAAGAGAAGGCAAAGGAAAGCTTTTCATATTTGTGGAGAGAGGCACAGGGGGGTTAGGTGGCATCCTCAGTGTCCTAAAAAAAGTCTGTGACAAGGAACACTGCTTAGAGCTTTTTTTTTTTGTTAATCTTATGGCTCTTCTTCCTCCTTCTATTTTAACACAGATTTTAATTAAAGTTTTACAGTGCCATGGGCTGTTTCTTGCACTGGCTCAACTTTAGTCCTTCGCTAAGCTTTAGTAAAGGACTGATGTATTTTCCATAGAGCTGAGTTCTGATACTAGCAGACTTCTCATCTTAGCAGACATCAGCGTTACGGAGATAACTGCTACGTGTAACGTGATCAGAGCGGGAGCAGAGCTAGCTTATTTGCATCGTGTTTAGAGAACAGATTGTTGAGGTGAGCAAAATAAGTCACCTCTATGGCAGAGTGGTTGGTGTGGGCAGTTAGCTGGAATGCTATGCCCCACAGTCATGGTGAAAAATAAGCTGAAGAATCAGAACGCAGCCTTGTGCTTAGCGATGTGTGTTGTAAGTGTGATGTGTAGGAAGTCTGACTGATGTGCTTGTGGGAGGACAACCCAGCACAGGCTCATACCTGCCTCCTGCTCTTTGTGACCACTGAGGCTGCAGGAGCATCAGCTGTATGAAGGATGGTACAGCTTTTGGTGTGTACAGCCACGAGCTGAATGAAAACGCAGTCTCATCAAAAAACCCCATTGTTTTCCCAATGAGGGGCATCCACTGTGGTGAAGCAGCTGAGATTTTGCATAATTTGGGGAACTGAACCCTTGTTTCCTATCCTTGTGCCAATTGGGGTGTTTTGAGAGGGAGGTCAGCAAGTTCTGACATGAAGTCTGGGGCAGAGGGGATTTTCCCTGCTGATGACCAGGGCTGTGATCTGTGTACAGGACACTAAAGACAGCATCTGTTTGTACTAAATTAAGTTGCTCAATAAAAACTGCATTGCTTGCGGTAAGCCTGGCACTGTGTGCCAGTGCTGCTCCTTGTCACAATCTTGGGGGCAGTGCAAAGGGTCCAGCTCCAATCCCACTGAAGCACTCAGCTATGCCTGAATGGTGGTAAGTGAGATGGGGTGAAAAAAGGCTTTTGAGCTGCTGCCTCAGCTCAGACCCAAATGTCAAAGCAGCCGGTGCTGGATCTCCCCTTTGGCACTCTCCTACACGGCTTCTCTGTCCCCATCAGAGTCTCATCTGCTACTTCTGAAAGCTTTAGTACCTTATTCTGGCTCTAGTATTGCTGGAAGAAATCCAGAGCGATTCCAGCAGAGCTATTTTGGATTTGCGTCTGC
>NW_008686312.1:66879-89058 GCF_000695815.1 Acanthisitta chloris
GCACGGTCATTTTTCCTCTGTATATTTAACCACTGAAGTTAATTAACATTTCAAAGTTTCGCAGGCTGCTTCTTCCATTATCTCAGCCAGCTGTGGTGAAAGGCAGTGTGGGAGGAGGGTGGTAGTTGGACTGGAGTTGTACAGATAGGAAAATTGCTGGGAATTGTTTCCAGTGAATCCCAGGGGTTTGAGCAGTTGGATGGCAGGGTGAAGGTGAAGGTGAGGATGCATAAACTGCCATGGTACGTGTTGCCTATTGGCTTTCCATGTAGTAAACAAAATTACCAAATGATTGTTGGAGTGTGGTGGGTTGGGTTTTTTCCTTATTTGAAGAGAATATTTTAAGTGGGACTGCGATTCGTAGTCCTGAACTGTAGGGGACTAATGTTCCTGTTCTCCAGCTGGGAGAAACTAATTCAACATCTTGTGTTGTAAACACTCACTCATTTTAACTGATTACACCTCCAATGTTCCTCAAATCACTAAAATTACTAATTGCTATTCCTTACACATCAGAGAGTGAATCCTGAATAATTAACCCCAAATAAAATTAGATGAATTGGCCCTTTTAATTAGAATCCCTGCTGCTGTTTGTTCTGAGCTTCCTTTTCTTACTGTTAAGAGACTTTTAGAATGATTAAAACTGTTTAAGACTTAAACAGCCAGTGACCTTTTAATACAATATAAATCCATAAAAGCAATATTTCAGCTAGCAGGTGGTGAAGTAAATTTTCAGTGCAACTACCTGACAGACTCAGTATTCCTTTTTTAAATACTGAGGATGAAATTAGCCGGTGTGGGGTTTTTTTTCACCCTCATGCTTATTAATACAGTAGCTGATTAGCACAAGTAGTTCAAATGGTAGGATTAGTGATTGGTAAGAGAGTGGTAATTTAAACAGTGCTTTGGGTTGGTGGAGCTGCTTTATTTTAGGAATCACAGGCCAATGTGGTATTTTTAGGTGGATTGTGGAACTGGTATGTCATCATGCAACAGTTTCACCTGCACTGACGTGGTGTCAATAACCCCTCACAACATGGTTGTGACCAAGGATGAGCCAACACAAAACACAGTTTTAATCGTGAGCTTTCCTTGTCCAGTGATGTGTGTTAAGGACAGATGTTACAGGAAAATGTTCACTTTGGGAAACTCAGCAAGATGTGCGTTCACACCGAAGAGTCACCAGGTCACATCTACCTGAAGTTTTCTATAAAAATCCTGTGGCATCACTTTGCAGTATAAAGTTTCCTAGGCCACTTAGTAATACCAGGATTCTCTGCAGGCTTTTGCAGTGGTTATTGTGGAATACTGGTTCATGGTCACCTCAGTCAACAAGATTTTAGCCTAGTGCTCAATGAATTAGGGTTTAGGTGTAAATCCTAGTTGTTTCAGTGTAGATCCTGAAATTGCAAGCTTTTCCTTTCTGCAGTAGAGGGTAAATACTTGACTGGGCAGTGCCTCTATCTGCTCAGTACTTTGTCAAACAGAGTCTGTTTGGATCAGAATGCAAACACATCAGTAGGGGTTTGCTCCATAACTCTCTTTAGTCTGGTCTCTGAGTCAGGGCTGAGCTGTGTTTTTCAGGTGATTCAAACCAATCTTGAACTAGCTTCAGTCAGAAATTATCAAGATGACAATGAGAAAAAGTTATTTTTTGCTTGGAAGGAGAAAACCAAAAAACATCTGGGCATATAGTCCTCAGATGTCAGCCTGAAATCTGGGAGGACAAAAATGAACCCAGTTTTGCTGGTCAATAGGTTTCATTAACTTTTGTTTTGCTTTTTTGTATTTCTACGGGTTTTCCCCCAACGAGTCTCTACTTACTGAACATGTGAGACCTTCTTTGTGTCTAGAACTCTCAAAGCTGCAAACTTTCATGCCTAAACAACTGTGTCAGTCAAGGGGGAAGGCAATTATAATGCTGAAATTAATTTGTTGACTGGCAGGTATATCTTCTGAAAAGAAAGACTTGGGACACGAGCCTGATACAGCAAAAACTGAAGTGCACTTAAAAATTTAAAGGTTAGACTGTAAGTGAGAAAGGTGCTTGGTGCATGAGACAGGATATTTTTCTCAGCTTGTACTCGTACCCAGAAGGCATCAGGCAACTAGTGGAAAAAATCTTAGGAGTTTCTATTCAGCCTCACAGGCTTGTGCTGATGTAGATCTCTGTTAAGGCTTTGAACAATTATTTTGTATACTTAAAAGTGTAATTATGAAATGTCTAAATCTCCTTGGAAAATGTAAGAGGGGAATTTTTTGGGGCAGAGAAGGGTAAAACCTTGCAAATGCATCTGCAATGGTGCAGATTTAATCCTGGAAGGCATCACTTCTGCTTATAGCTCTGCTATAGTTTTCCAACATAGCCATGATGGACTCACTTAATTTCTGTCTAATTACTTGTATGTGCAGTGTACAAACATTATATTGCTTGGGGTGGAGCATTGCTGGGGCTGACAGTGCCATCTCTTGTGGTTGCAGCGGGTGATGCTCTGGTGCAGGAGCAGCACGAGCGCCGAGAGAAGAGCTCAGAGCTGCGGTTTCACGGCATGTTGCGCTCTTGTATCTGAAATAACCAAGCTGGTGCGTGTCTCACTGCACAGCCCCTTTGTAGGTTGACTCATGGTCTTCACAGCTGTAAGAAGAAGGAATGAGTAGCTGGTGTGACAAGGACTATTTTATCTGCTTAAATGTTTCATAGCGGGGAGATATTTCTCACTGCAGAAGCTGAAGGGAGGCTTGAGGTGTGAGGAGGGGCAGGATGTGATTCCCTGCGTCCAGACATGCCTGCCCAGGTTGCCTCCATGGGGAAATTTGCCATTGGAAGGCAAATCTCTTCACCTGCCCTGAAGTACAAATTGCTTTCTGGAGGTGCCTTGATGTCTCTCTATTGACAGAGCTCAATGCAGTTACTCGCAGAACTTAAATTACATCCAAGTGTTCAGGCTGATGCCAGATTAAAGCCAACCAAAGTGCCGGTCTTGGTGTTGAGCAATAATCAATAGTAACGAGCCTTTTGCCCATCCCTTATTCATGGAGGGGCAGCCAGGTTAAATTAGTCAGGAGAGGGTAAGGCTCAGGGTGACATGTGTCCTCCACCAGCCCAGGGTTAACCGATAAACCCAGAGCCCCACTCCCCCGTGGCTGCCGGTGCATCCATGCAGACGAGGGGACGGTCCCTTCCCCAGATAGCTCCCCATGTAGCTGTCTGACGCTGAAGGTGGTCAGCAGTGGGTGGCAGTGATAAGCTCTGCCTCAACATGGACTTTCCTGCTTCCTCCCACAGCTTGCCCAGCTCTAAGCAAGTGAAATCTGTCAGGCTTGCAAAGCTTTTGGGGGTGAGGTAAGGTCCCCAAGGTGCAATGGAGGTAGACCCTGCTTAAAGAGAGTGTAAGTTTGTTTTCAGGTTTTTTCCTCTTTTAGTCCCTCAGACATAGACCTGTTTCTTCCATGCATCATCTAGAATCACATGCTGCTTAGCACACAGATTTTAGCCTTCATGTGCTTCCCTCTCTGCCGGAGGGAGGCTTCCAGCAATGCCAATAATAATAATATTACAGTAACAGCTTTCCCTTCTGCATCCAAGGGAATACTCTCCCGTGAGTGCAGTGGGAACAGCATTGGGTCCTGTGGCTGTGTGTGGGAAAGAGGAAAATGCAGTGGCAGAATAAATAACCAAAGCTGTGAAGGAGAAAAGCCCATCTGTTTGCAGAGGACCAGGAAAAGGCCAAACATCTGCAAGGTCCCCCCAGTTCATCAGGCATCTGCTTTCTGCTTCCCAGTCTAAAACCCTTCCCATTTGGAGTGAGAGCAGAGCCAGCAGCTTATCTAACATGGGATGGAGTCAGCAGACCTGGGCTGAGATGTGGTAAAGCCAGCTGTCTCCTACTGCAAAGAAGAGTGTTTTCTTCCAAACTCTAGAAGACTCTTCTCTTTTTCGGTCCTTTGCTCCTTTTCTGAAAATCTTGCCAATGTTTGTTTCTTTCAGGAAGAACAGCTCTTTCAAGGGGGCAAAATGGTCTTTGGTTTGTGTTTGTTACAGTCATTGTTTTCCCCTTCTGTTACAGCAGTTGTTATTTTTCCCTTCTGTTTACACACCAAACCTATCCATTTCCATGTCCCATCCCCTCCAACATTCTCTACCTCAATTTTCCTTAGGTGTTTTGAATGGTTATAATAGAGCAAGAGCATCTGACTAATGTGCTGTGCAGGGAGATTAGTCTTTGGCATCGGAGCCAGGACTAACTGGAGAAACATCATCTGAAGCATATTATTTGGGAAGTATGCATCTGCTGGAGTTGAATTTGTTTGCAAAAGCACGTTGGCTGGTTGGAGGGTCATTTTCAGTGCAAAGGAGTTTGCTTAGCACTCAAACATTACGGCATTTTTTAGAACTAAACTCCGAGATACTGATTTCAAAATCTTTCTTCTTTTCTTGTTATTCTGTATCGTATTTCATATGATTTGAAATAAGAGATTGGATTAATTGTAGGGCAAAGAGGAGGATACGGCAGATGTTATTGGACATTTTTTTTCTTTTAAATCAATCTTGAACTCTATAATAGCATGGGCCAGTAGGTTTCACGGGATTTTATCTATTGGAGCAACGTGATTGTCTTAAATTAGTTTTCAGTGTGTTGTTTTCAAATTGCCTTTGTGCATCTGTATTTGGGATGATACTTTCTTAGGAATTCAGAGGGGTTTCTTGTGTCCCATCCGTGCTCACTTTGGGGAAAGTGGGAAGAAATTACTTTCCTGGGAAATAACATCCCTAAAAGTCCTAAGGGGAGTTTGTGTCTTTCAGAGAGTGATTTGAAATAGAACAGAAAAGTTTTCCAGGGCTGTGCTTCCCACAGCAGATAGCATGAAGATGCTGTGCCAGTGGTGCTGCCCAGCTGGCGTCCATGCCTGGGGTGGGCTGAGCCTAGGGCTTTGAACCCGGGCACAGGTGGCCCAGAGGACTGCAGGTCACAGGGGTTTGGCTCAGCACCTCTCTGAGTGGTTTGGAGCCTGCTTCCTGGTATTTGGGGATGGTGCTGAGGGCCTGTAGCCAGAAGGCAGTGTGATGCTGCATGGAGATACGGAGTGGCAAGTAGGGAGTTCATATTTCCTTCCAAAAGGGTTAAAATCCTCCAAAAGCAATGGTTCCTATGTATGTGAAATATCACAGTTCTATTCAGCTCAAACTTCTATCCCAGATGCTGTGCACAAGAGAGCCAACAGCAAACAGCATCAAGCTTCATAAGAAGAAATAAAAACATACCAAAGTGGTCCAAATTGCCTTCCCAGGAGACAAATCCAGTGCTAATGGAAACACCCTTTTTCCACCCTTAGGAGGTGCTTTCAGGGCTTGGTAGCTTGTTGCCCTGCTGCTTGCAGCTTGTGCTGCCCTGTCCTTGTTTTCTTTCTCCTTTTATGCTCCCATGTCCCATGAAGTTCTCAAGGAGAACTGTCTGCTCCCACCTCCTATCTCTATGCTAATCTGGATAGCTTCACAACCAGTATGGCTGCTTTGTCATCCCATCAACACTTTTGGAAGTTTAAGATGAGCAAATTGAAGTGCATAAATTTTGTACATCAGCCCCCTTGCAAAAATCCTCCCAAGTTAAAAGAGGTGGATGCTTCTGGCCCATCACATGGCTGTTGTCACTGAGAAGAGCCTGTGATCTTCCCAGCAGTTCTTTGCATGAAGCTATGAAGTCCCTTTAGGAAGAGGAAGATGCTGTGTGGCTGCCTGCCAGCAGCAGAGATGCAGAAGATGGGCTGGTCTAGATTTTGGGCTCCAGCTCCAGCCCCGGTGTGTCCTCTGCAGCAGGGATTCCCTGCCTTTAGTCAGCCCCTGATACTGTCTTTATAGGGATCATGAAGAGGTGGCATAGTTTAGCACACAGGGGGAGTGAATTGGATGGAATCCATTGCAAGGTTGAACATGGGGTGTTCATTATTGCAAGTTTTGTAGTTGCCTGCGGCAGGTTTGAGACGCGACTTCGATCTGTGGAGCTGCTTGTTGGTGCCTTCAGGCTTTGTGGCATGTCACCTTCTGCTGTGGAGTCTGAGCACATCTAAGCAATCTGCCAGTGTTACTGAGCTGTTGTATCCATCTTCTGAAGCAGCAAGGGGTGCAGCTGAGCATTTAGTGGTTAAATGATGTGTTATGTGCTGTGCCACAAAAACGATTGTCAGAACTGAGCATATGACAGGGTTCATCCTGATCATCCATGTCATGATGTGGGGAAATGCTGGTGAGTCTAAATTCTGCCAATCTCTCTCCTAGGGGACTTCCTTCCTCCCCCACCACCTCCTGTGGATGACCTCGGGAACATCACATCATCACAAGGTGCCTTTCCCCCCCCACCCCCTCTGGATGATACTTACAGTGTGCAGGTAAGAAGACAAGAACTTTATCATTCATGCAGAGAGCTGATCCAGAAATTGTGGAAATGAATGGATGATAATAAAATGAGGTGGCAAAGTTCAGTGGTTAAAAATCATATGTCAGGAGTAACCAAGTCAGCTTCAGCAAGCTGTGTTTCCCAAGCGGAGAATATTTCCATTCAAAACTTACCGGGCTATTAAAGGATTTTTCCCATCCGGCTTGAATTAGAAGACTAATTGCCTTATGTTCTTGTGATGGTGGATAGAAGTGAAACCTTCCCAGAATGAATTGTTTTCTGGAAGGGCTATCTCCTTCCATGGACTATGGAAAGACTTTAGGGCAGTAATCTGATCCTAAAAGTGCTTTGTTTAGATGCCTAAAATTAAGTGAAGCAAATAAGCCTTGGCCCAGGCTCCAATGATGTCACTGAGACCCTTTTCACCCCCTCTTTGCTGGCTTGAGTCTTCTAGATATGCCATCTGGATGAAAATACAACTTCTAACATTCATCAGGTTATGATTGTATGTCCAAAGTGAATATGGACATACCTTGAACACCTTGGAAAGGTATGAACACCTTTGTGCAAACATTCCCAGCTTGCCTGGAGTGCCAGGTACTGTTGTGTTTGCTCAGGCACATTCCAGAGAGTTGTATTCAAACTGCAGGGACAGGCTGTCGAGGTGACCAAGGAGTGAGGAGCTGATCTTGCCAGTGAAGACCAGAAGACTTTGGCTTGTTAGCCGAACAAAAGAAAGGCTGAGGGGGGATATGGTTGCAAATTTGAAATACATTTGGGGAATAAGTCCCTGTGTCAGCTCTGTGTGAGTGTTGGTGCAGGAGCAGCAGAGGCTGAGCTTGCCAGAAGTACCTTCATGCTGGTGTTTTGAAATGTTCTAAGCACTGAAGCTCCAAAGGTCTGGAAGAACCTTCTGTGAGGAGTAGTGCAAACAAAGAGAGTGTGGTCTAGGTTTGAGGTTGGTGAGTTGTGTAACTGTGTACCCACAGCTGTGGGGCTGCCCTAGAGGGCCCTGGAAGGTTGTGGCAATCCTATGTCCCTCGGTGGGTTTGAACCTGAGAATAGGCCAGCAGGCAGACATTAAACAGGATTCAAGAGACCTGACTTAGTTTCTGACCCTCTCACAAACCCTAGAGTCAATTCATCTACTTTGTGCCTCAATAAAAAGAGAACATTTCCCTCCCTTGTGGGCTTACTGTGATCTCTTGCCCATGGTGAGATGTTCAGATGCTATCTCAAAACCTCAGCCTGTTCTGCAATGAGTTCAGCATTGAAGCAGCCTTCGAGCAGGAAGGGGTTAATGTGGATTGTGTTCTCCCTTGCCAGGAAAGGCTGCAGCCATCAGGGACATTGCCAAATGCAGAGCATGGCTTTTCCCAGCCTTGGGGGAATGAAGTAATTCCCCAGCAAGTGTTGTTCTGTCTTTTATCTCTCTGAGAAGAGTGGACCCCGTGGGAGCAGGGATGCTTCCAGGGAGCCCTGGGAAGCCATGGAGCAGCAGGCTCCTGGCAAAGGCAGGGCACTGCCTGCATGGCTGCCTGCACAGCAGCCTGGGCAGTGGGAAGGGGTTGTGATGTCTCGTGTCATTCCTCAGGGTCATGCTTCCCCTGTGCCAGGTTGCCCAAGGAGAGAACCTCCTGTGTTTATTGGAAGGAACTTGTCTTCTGCTCCTCATGGCTTCCCCCTGCCATGGGTCTAAAAATGTGCCTGAGCTGCTTGGGGCTGTCACAGGGATGTGCCCCTAGGTAGAACCACCCAACAGGATGGCTCTTCCCTGCTGAGCTCATGAAATTGCTATTTGTCACACCCTTTCTCTCCGTCTTTGGGAAACTGGGCCTGGAGCTGTGCTCACTGTGTTGGGTTTTGGCAGGAGCTTGGTTAGAGCAAGATTCCTTTGCATGGTGTCCTGTTCAGAGGAAGGCAAGCCTGCCACTTGTATCCGAGCACTCCTGTCTGTCACCACCCCCAGACGTACTGCAAACACGGCTCCCTGCCTTTAATCTGTGCTCTCTTGTCACCTATTCCCCTTTATTTTCTCTTCCATCCTCTGTAGGAGATCAGGAGCAGGCAAAAGTCAGGGCTAAAGCCAGGAGCCAGCAGGGGTTTGTGTTGCAAGATCAGCTCCTTATCTTGCAGGAGCAGCAAAAGCCATGCTGAAGCAAGATGTAAGGCCCAAGAGAGGAGGAAAAGGGCAGGTGGCAGTGGACAAAGCTGCTCAATGCCTTTGTGCATCAAACATAATAATTTTCGCAACTCTGGACAGACATTCCTGTGCTAAAGGAGTAGAATGAACAGTGATTGTGTTCCTTCTGCTGTGAATTCTTTCTCTCAGGACATGGTTGCCTGAAATCAGGGATTTCATGAGCATATATTGAGTTCCAGCATGCTCTCCAATACCAGACTACTTAATTCCCATGCCTCACTTTCCCCATTGCTAAATATAAGTTCTGGAGCAGGACACTGTTCCTGAGCATTGGCCAGTCCTGAGGCTGCTGCCTGGGGCAGGTCAGCCCCTGTGGTCCCAGTGAGAGCCCTCCAGATCTACTCCAGAGTTTGAAATTTATCTACTGCAGCAAATCAACCCATTTACATCATAAATTTCTCTCTGGATGTCACAGTGCTGATGACAGTTTATGAAATATGTGTGCTGGGGCTCCAGGTAAAGCTTTGTATACTAGGTATTAAGTTGATGAGGGCAGCAGAATATATGTTTAGTATATTATCATTTTGTGTGTTACTGTTAGCACATGGCTAAAAGCTGCACAGATTATTACACTTTAAGTTGTGGCTTAAGAGCAGCAGTTAAAATAATAATGCCCAGTTTTCATAGGCCTGTTTATCTCTGGGTCTCTATTTGGAGAGTGGAACTGGCCACTTAGGATCAGATCCAAAAAGGTACTTTAGTATCTGACTTATGCTCTGATGGAAGTCAGAGAAGGGCTGGGTCGTGAAATACCTTTGTGATAGATCTGGCATTTTCTTGTAATTTCTCTTTTCCCATCTAGATCGGTCATATTTGGATTCAGCAGTACTGGGGAGGAAAGGGGAAGGAAATTTAAACTCTTTTCTTATTAACTGGAATGCTTTATTTAAAAAGAAAAAGAAAGAAGAAAGAAAGGGAAATACTTATTTTTAAAAGAGTGTGTTTGGGCTGAAAAAAGAAGAAAGAAAGGGAAATATTTATTTTTAAAAGAGTGTGTTTGGGCTGAGGGAGAGTTGTGTTGGGAAGTTCCCCTTTGGTTGCAGTCAGGCAGCGAAGGCGAGGACTTGTTCCCAGAATGATGGTGAGGGCGCGGCGATGGCATGTTTGACAAATAAGGACATGAGCAAAGAGCCTTTTGCCACGTTGGCCTGGGCTCAGCTTAAAAGAGAAAGAAAAGAAATCCTGGACGGGAAGAAAAATGAAATCACTGTTTGTTAAAGGGAAATAGATAGGTCTGGGAGGGAGAGAGGCAGAGTTTTATTATGTTTTTGCCTTCTAGTTTCAAAACAGGCATTCTGCCTAGGCTGGCCAGGAGAAACAAAGGTGAAAAGCTCTCATCAGCCACCTCTCAAGTGCCCTGTTTGCTCACAGAGAGGGACCCTCACTCGTGGCACTGGCCATCTCTTCCTTCATCTCCAGGCAGGGTTGCTCAGGGATGAGGACTGTGCACAGTGATGTGAAAAGCCAGTCCCTACCCTGTGCTTCATCTTCATGAAGGCTCTTCTAGGAGTCATGGATGCTCTGGGCATGTTTCGATAAGCCTTGGGGGTTTCAGTTCTCCACTGGCTTGAAATGATCAGTTCTCCTTAAAGGAGAGGTTCAGAGCTCAGCATTTCATGTTGGGGCAGGACCTGGGTGGCTCAGAGCAGATGTGACCCTCAGCTGCTGACCTGCCAAGGACCACCTTGGGAAAACATCCATTTACAAACTACTACTAATTACCTGCATGTGCTGCATCTGCAAATGGGTCTGATTTTCATCTGGGATCTGAGATACTACCACAACACAGGAAGGAGAGGAGTGTGTTCAGCCAGGAGATCTCCTCTTTCCCAGCAAACCCGGGCTGTTATCAGTGTGGTTTTTATTGACAGGCCACAAAACACTTTGCAAAAGAAATACCAGTCTCTCCCTGATAAGGAAGCTGGAGCAGGGAAAGTGCTTTGCCTAGGCCATCAGGTTGACCACCAGCAGGCTAAAAATAGGACTGAGGTCTTCTGCATCCCAGAACAGTTCTGTCTGCTACATCCCACCAACTCGTTACTGTAAAAACTGCAAATTAATGAGTAAGCACCATCAGCAGCTGAACACAGGAAGAATTTGGCATATATCAGAGAGGATGTGAAGAAATTGTTGAGGTTGGGAGTTAAAGTAAAGAAACAATCAGACTTTGAACGGTTGCATGAAGTACTTTGATATATCAATTCTTGTTATAACCATCTATGCTTGGAGGGGATGCAGGGCTGTGTCCCTTCCAACCTAACTGATTCTGTGATTCTGAATACAAGGGCAGGAAACTATTCCCATGTTCAGACCTACTGAACTCAGTGGTCATACTGACCTGTCGTGATATGCAGAAAATTAGCCGAAGGGTTCAAATTCCTATTGCCAAGGAATTTTGGAAGGAGAAAAGCTGAAGCGTGGTCTGAAGGCTTGTGTGCCTTCCTCTGTGAGGCTGTTTGGAGGAGACCTGTCACACTTCTACCTAGTGCTGGCGCCTGGGAGAAGGTGGGAATGTGTTGATAGATGCAAGAAACGAGAGCCCCATCCTTGCTAGGGAGGAGGCTGCCAGGTGTTTCGTTGTCTGACTCCCTCCTGGCAAGCAGCGGTGCTGCCTCTGCAGGCTGTGACTCACTGGCTGAGGAAACAGTCAGAACAGAGGAAATTTTTTATTATTTTGTTTTAATTTGTTTCTTCATTTTGGGTGCACATATTGACATGTAGATGGGGAGGAAAGAGCATGCATTTTGCCTATGAGGGCTGCTGCCTTAAATAGCATCTCCTGTTCGGAGGCTGGGCTCTGCCTGTGGGTGCTGGGCTTGCTTTAAGTCACCTGCCTTTTAGTGTTTGGAGCAATTGAAAAGGCCAAAAAGAGCAGAACGTGTGTTCAGCCTCCCTCTAGTGCTAGATTTTGTTAATCATCGGCGTTACTGGCCTGGGTGTAGGTGCTTGCTGGCAAGGACTGTGGGTACCACGGGGCAGCTCTTGCTGCTGGCCGTGCTGCCTGGCTCCACGCAGGCAGCAGTAGCTCCCAGCAACTCTGTAAATAAGGCCCCAGTCTGTGTGTACTGCTTGCCATTTGAGATCCAGCTTTTGCAGATTTCTGGGCCTCCTAACCTGATTCATTAAAATCCATGTGATAAGCATCTGCCTTTTATCTAAATTGAAGCTGTGTCCAACAGTATAAATAAATTACCTAGTAATGTTAACCCTCTTACTCAAACCTTGGCTTTGCAGGTTTGATCTGTCTCCCTCCTTCTGCCTTCCTCATGTGTTTGAGAAACAGGAATGTGCTGTGCTCTAAATTAGACTTGAACAAATAACATGTATGCTCTCTGTATGCTTAAATGCTCTCTTGAGTTTCTACAGGTCAATATGTATTCAGTCTATCATAGGGATTTTTAGGCTCTAAGGTGAGAACAATCTGTAATATAGTATCTGTATAGGATGATGAGTATCAGGATGTATGAAAGATAAAATGCATGTTTTTCTCATATACACGATAGATATGTACGAGAGATGCATAATGAGTGGGGACATAGAGCAGACTTCGTTATTGGGAACAAGGATGAACATTTTATCCCTGCTGCTTTTTCATCCCTTTTTGTGGGTAACATGACCAGTAGATCCAGGATCACAAGAGAAAAGGAACACTGAGCACTTCTTTCAGGCAGCTCTTGATGCAACCCATCTTATACACATGTTTGTTTTACAATGCCAAACCACATTCTATTTTAAATCTTTAATGAACCTCTGTTCCCATCTATGTAACTTTCCAATCCTTACTCATTTCAGAATAGACAAAGATGCTTGTTATAAACCACAAATTTTACTGAAAGGGTAAACTGGAAAAGTTTTAATTGCACGGCGTAAGCTTGCCATTCATCTCCCTGCCTGGCTATTAATATCTTGGCAATGTTATAATGCAGTGCAGCCTTTAACAGCTGAACCTCTTGCAAGGACTACAAAGCAAGCAAGGATCCAAACAGTTAACTGTGCTGATTATTTTCATCATGCTTATTAATGTGTTATTTAATGTATTTGTTATGTTATTGTTTACTACAGTAACCCAGCACATAGGATGTGCCAGGACCTGTGCTGGGCACACTCATGCCTTCTTTGGGAGGAGGACTGTGACTGGGGCTGGGATATGCTTTCAGAGATGGAACAGGGTGGCTTTTGATAATGTGTCATACAGCAGGTGATGAGGTCAGGAGCAGAAGAAAGCAAAAGCCTAGTACAGATCATGTGTAAATAAGGGTATGGAACCTTCCAAAAAGTTGTGAGAGGAAACAGAAAGGTCAGAAATGTTGCTCATTACGATGGTCAGAGATGGTCAAGTTAAATCCATCCCAGGTTAAGACACAGCACATGTGCCATTTTGGGTCCAAATAGAGGGCTGTGGTGCCCAGTGCTGTGCCAAGGTTACAAGCCCTGGTGGACATCTCCTTGGGCACATCTTTGTGGGACACTGTCACACTGCTGGAGTCAGTGCTGGAGTCAGCCACATCTGACACCTGCAGAGAGGTTAATCTGTAACCTGGATTATCCACCCACAGGTAATAGAGACATGAATGTGGAAAGTAGCAGGGGAGGCATCGAGAGCCTGCAGAAGAAGCAGACAATTTTATCCTGTCAGAGCTCATATTGGCCAGTGACAGACAAAAAGGAAGCAAAATATCATTATATCCAAGGTAGAATTATTTAAGGAGAGGGAAAATAAAAAGATAATGAAGATGTGGGAATTCTCCCATCAAAGCAGATGAGCTGTGTGATGGAACAGAGCGAGATAACGTGACCAGTGCAGAAGAAATTTCCATTCTTCTCATTTCTGAGTGCTATTCAAATCTTCTGTTGGATTAGCAGGTCCTAGGAAAAATCTCTTGCATGATGGGTTGTTCCTATATCAAATCCTGGATAGCCTGTGTCGCATTAGGGAACTGTAATGCAATGACGAGACTAAGACTAACAGACTGTCAGTGGCAAGAAGGAATGCTAAAATTTGCAGCAGACAAATTATTATACCTTTTCTACAAAACTGGCTGGGATTGGAAGATGTGGTTTAGAAAGTCAAAGTTTTTCCATGCAGCTTGGGCATGGTGGTAGTCTGGAACATGACAGAGCAGATGAGTCAGATTTCCACCTTGGTTTTGGTGCTGTAAGTACTATGATGCTGTGTGGTATCGAAAAGAGCTTTGGTCAAACAAGACAAAAGGAAATAGAGCTATACTGATTGGAGAATCCAGCTGTCTGTCTAAATTCAGTTTTAGAACCTTGGAGTTTTTCAAAGAGTAAGGAAAACTTCATCCTGTTTTTGATGGAAATTTTGTCTGGCAGTAATGAGACATGGATATGGAGAAGTTGTGAGAGCATCTAATTTCCAAGAATGGAAATGGCTGAAATGCAGGTTCCTGTCTCTGTTTTTTAGTTTCCATTACTGGGGAAAAACAGCTTCAGCTGCCATGAAGGGTGGTTTTGTTGTTAGAAAATGTTGCCTCTGTGAAGAGTATGCGACACAGTGACTGAGCAAAGTGAAAGGTGGTAGTGAGAAATGTTGCTGTAGCCAGAACTGAAGAAATTTGTTCCAGACATGATTTTAAGTGTCTGCTGCCATTAAACTGCATCTTTGCAAGACCATTCTCCACAACTGTGTTTTTCAGTTTGATTTGCTGATGCAAATGCACACAAGGAACAGGTAAAGAAGAGCATCTGGAAAACATCATATGATGTTTTTAGTATTGGTTTTATTGGTGTGAGAAGTAAAATAGAAATGTTTGGGAAAGCTGTAGCAACTCCAACTGTGGCTGAAGTCAGTAAGTGACAGCTCTGCCAGAGGTGCTTCCAAGTGTGGCTGAAGCCAGTAAGTGACAGCTCTGCCAGAGGTGCTGTACAAACTTCTTTCATTCAACAGCCCTGAGCTACAGCTCCTTCTTGCTCCATCTCCTGACCTAAACATTTCTCTCTTGTCATGGAAACAGTCTCATGTCTTGTCATGTCCCAGGCCTAGCCTTCCTCTTCAACTCAGTTACTCCATTCACTCTTGAGTCACTCTCTCCATCCTCCCCCTGTCTCTGGCTCTGCAAATTCCCTTGGTTCTGCCCTGCAGTACTCCTCTCTGTATGTTCCCAAAAGATGCCACTGCTGGGGTCTGTGCAGACATCTGGGTGTGCTATAGGTGGTGGTAGGACTGCCCACAGTAAGTAGCATGTGGTCAGTTCTGAGGTTAGGTGAGACTCTTAAAAAGGTAAGGAATACACTTGTTGTGCAGAAGTAAATCCGAGTAGCATGTGGTCAGTTCTGAGGTCAGGTGAGACTCTTAAAAAGGTGAGAAATACACTTGTTGTGCAGAAGTAAATCCCATATGGCTTCTGTGGCTGCATTGGCCCCAAGCAGAGATACAGTTAAAAGATATTTTCCTAAGGTTGAACGTGTACTGAGGGCACCACCTTTTCTGATGTATGAATTCTTATTGAAAAAAAGCAGCTTACATTCATTTGTCTGCATATGGACAGTGTTAGATTGAACTTTGGAGCTCACCCAGGAGGGATCTGCACACTGGGGATTCTCCCTGCAGGGGTTTGCAGCCATCTTTTGGGCAACACAACTTATCCATCGATCAGCTTTCTGTGTCATTCAGGTCCATTTCCATCAGCTGAGGTTCTCACTTAGGAGTTGTATAGAACATAAAGTGTCCGAATGAGGAGGTTGTTAAAAGAGAAACCCATGGTCAGCCAGCCAAATTCAACACCGGACACAGATCTGGCAGCCTTGAAGGGAACGTAGAAGTGGACCTAATAGTGTGAAAAATGAGATTGCAAATTTCTTGAAGGCAAGGACCTTCCAGTGAATCAGAGCTGTGGGGTTTGCCCAGCTGAGGCTTGCCTGCCCCCTGGACTGCAGCCACTGACTGCCCCAAAGACATGTAGACTGAGGCAGAGTCCAGATTTACTTTTTCTAGGCTTTGAGACATATAGTAGATTTTTAACATGACTCATTTCCGCAGGAGCTGAACCCAAGCCATTGACTTTCATGCAGTTTTATACATCCATTTTGCTAACATTTTGCCAGGTTCTCTGGGAATCCTTGCAAACATTTTGGCACTCACCCCTTCCTATTACTGCAAAACAAGCAAACAAACTCAGAAGTATGTTATATGTTTAATTTCTGGACCCAGTGCTTACTCAGGCTGTGAAAATTGACCAGCCAATTTTAATTTTACATTTTTTTCTCAGTGGTGATTTCCTAATAGCTTCACGGGCCATGCTCAGGAATGCTTTCTCAAATTCAGAGAAGCTTGGCTGTGTGCTTAAACTTCATTAAAGTTGATAGAACTTAAGCACACGTGTAAAATTAAGCATATGCTTATGTTTTATAAAGCCTTTTTGCAGGTGACACAAGCAGCTGCATATGGGTTTCCAACATGTGATTAAATTCCAAAAGGAGTTTTTAAAAACAGTTTCAGTCAACCTTAATTTTCTGAAATTGGTAGCTTTAACAAAACCTATCTTTTTTGATTAAAATTGCCTGAGATGTGTCCCTTTTAAAAAGCTCTTTATTTAACTGTCACAATATGCAGTCTTGTGTGGGATAGAGTTTGTTCATGTAAATTTAATTTCCAGTTAAAGTGGTACAAGCACAAAGTGATGTCAGTAGATCTTTATGGATGTGGCAGAGCTGTTTCTTTCTCACCTCTGTCGAGTTGGGGGCCAGACAGAGTCATTAAATTGTCAGCTGTGCCCTCCTGCATACCATGGATTGTAAAGCTCTGCCTGGTCACCCAGGGAGACCAAAGTCATCCAGCCTTGATCCACAGGCATCAAGAAGTGGAGAAATCTTGGAAATTTGTTTTAACATTTTACTACCTGTAGTATTACACATAAATTAGTATCTCTGTTATTTCTAAGTAGAATTTCCCTAGCTTTGGGTTCCCAACTGCTGTGTGTTTTTCTGGTTTGCTAGACTGGACAGCCTTGTGGTATCTGGCATTTCGTTCTGTGAAGCTGTCTAGATATTGCTGTCAAAATACTCAATCTCCTTCATAGGTGGAACAAGTGAGCTCCCTACATGTCTCCTTGTCAGCTGTTTCTGCTTTTCTGGGACATCTCTCAAGTTCTTCAAATCCTGCCTTCCATACTGGACACAGTATGTCAATGCCAGACTCACCAAAGTGTTGAAAGGAGTAAAATCACCTTCAACTCTGCACTTTCTTGCTCCTGGATGGTGCAGCACCAGGCAGAAGATAGTGTTTGGTGTGGTTTTCCCCTATGGGATATAAATCCAGAGTTGAGGGGCTGGGTGTGACAGATCACTTTGTGCATAGGTGTGTGTAATTCATGGCTTGTCAGATGCATCCCGTGGAGGCATCCTCTTACCTCTTCTCTTACACCAGAAAAGGAAAGAGGAAGATCACGACTTGGCCAGAATAAGGAGGTGAAGGGAGACTTTGCTCTTGGATATCACCATTGGATTTTTTATAAATGTAGCATTCATGTCATATGAGTCAGTGGAAAAATCTTCCATTATTGCAGTGGACACTTAATGAGCTATTTGGTTTCTACATTGATTAAACTTTGCAACTGTATTGGGGTAATTGGTTACTCTTCGGTTATGGTTCCCCTTGGAGGCAAATGATGAAATATCCGCTATGTTCTCTTATTTCTCAGTTTTTCTGCAAGCAGCAATACTCTGCGGGGAACATCAGCTCTGCTTGATGGCTAATTAAACATTAATTTGTGACGATATTGGAGCAGATTTTAAGTTGGCGGGGGAGTGGGCAAAGAAAGGGGAAACTTTTAACAGTCACCATAATTGTCAATAATGAGTCCTAATGTAATTGCATTAATTAAAGGAAAAGGGATATATTCCCTGCTGCTGTAAAGTTAGTTAAAGTCAGTGAAAGTCATGCTGGGTCAAAAGGATTTCATGGCCAGCTGATCTTGCCCTGTGAACAGAAAGGTAGCACTGTCCTGCTAAAAAATATATCCCACTTCCTATTGTATATTCTGCTGATGAACAGGAATGTTTCACTAATTCAATTTAATTCCCAAGGACGAGTGATTGTAACTCCACCTGGAGAATATTAAATTGCCTTAATGGAAAAATAAACTGGTTTTATTCTCCCCCTTCTCTCTCCATCTTCCCCATTCAGTTTTCAAATAACTTTATGTGCCTCCTTAGTTTATTAATACACTTCTCATCTTGCTGCTGATTTTGCATCTGGTAGCACTTAACACAGACAAGACTCCCAAAGCTTTTGATCAGACATGTTAAGTAAACTCTCAGGACTGTTGGGTCTGCTGCTCTGGCAGATGTCGGCTCATGGGACTCCTCCTCTCTCCTCATCCCCTGACTGTTCCTTATCAAATCCATCCTGTTGCTTTCATGTGCTGAGGATCACAGTGCCTCTTCCCCAAGCACTAGCTGGCTCACAGTATGAAGATCCTTTGGTTGGCTGAACAGCATTTGTCATTTTGCTGGGTTTTTTGCTGCAGTTTTAAAAGCCCCATTTATCCAACCTTGACATTTCCAGGACTTCCATGAGCAAAACACAATGGTCAGAACCCCAGAAAAGCTGGATGCATGTTTCAGTGCTTGAGGTAGAGGTGTCAGTTTGTGATGTAGGCAGCAGGGAGCTGGATATAACACTGTCCTGAGGCAGAGCAGATGGAGGCTGAGGGGACCAGACAGCACAGGACCTCTGTGTTGGCATCTCCAGTTTTAGGACACCTACAAGCACATTTCTGGGCTGCAAGGAGGATCTTGTTGAGTGCTTTGACCTGTTTGCTGCATTTACTCCTGTCGCATAATTGCCTTCTGTTGTCCTCAGGGGTGGCAGCAGGACAGGGAGTGTTGCAATCTCCCCATGCTCTATTGTCCCTGTCCCACCACAGCCACCAGAGTTATCTGCTGCTGACCTTGGACCTAGGGCTTCACCAGAGCGTGCCCCAGGCCATGGAGCCTGCTGGCTAAACTTCTATGATCCAATTCCATCTGTTTCTGTTCGTTCATCTAATATCCAGGGCCAAATCCTTTTGAGAAGTCTGGACAAACTGTGGCTGTTTGTGGCAAAATCTTCCCTCCACTGTTAGGGGAAGTTGGTGCTGGGAAGGAAACATAGTTCTGGGACCTGCTGTGCACCCACACTGGTGGCATCCTGTTTCCAAGAAGAGCCAAGGTGCTGGTTGAGTGAGGCCCTGCTCAGGATAAGCAGAGAGCAGTTACCTATTAAACAGTGATGGAAGACAAGCACTGGCCTACAAGCCAGTGCTGGTGGCAGCTCGGATCCAGCCCTCTGATCACACGAAATTGGGGCGATCCTGCAGTGAAATTGCAGCTGGAGCTTGGATGGCTTCTTTTGTCAGGGCTAGGACTGCAAATATAGAGAATTTAATGTTCTTTAAGGAGCTGGCTTGACCCAGTGGCTTAGTGTCTTCATCTGGTGGCCTAAAGGAGCTTATTTGTCTCTCTGAGTTGTAGCACCTCACTCCCATCACTCTACCTGCTTTTGCTTCCTGGGGCTGGTATCCAGTTGACAATAAGCTTCTTGGGGTGAGGATGTTTCCTAGGTATTGTATATGAGCAGTGCCTGTCACACTGATCTCTAGGGAAATATAAATCTTTATTGTCATACAGATTCATAACTGCAGCAAAGTCTTTGCTGTCTTTCATCTATGTGTCCCAGGAGGCTGAGTGCAGTTGGCTGTGGTTTCTGTTGTCTGGGCTACAAGGAGGGAAGATGTGGATTTCCAAGTGTTGGTCCAAGCCCTGGCACTGAGGCAATGATCAGTTATTTACCTGCAGAGATTGGCATGTGTGCACCAGCTGAGGTGACTCTGGCAGGTGTCAGCAGGCAGATAGAAAACACAAGTGGAAGCTCTATGTGAATGTCTGTAGAGCCAAATCAGATCACCAGTGGCCAGAGAAAAATGCAAAAGGTGAAACTCAGAACATTTTTTCTTTATTATATGTCTTGGTGGAGTTTTCTTCCACGTGTTTAGCCTGCTGCTTTTGAAATCCATGTAAACTGATAGCAACACAGCACCCTGTAGCAGAAGTAGCTCCACAGCTTAGCAGTGTGTTGTGTGATGTAACACATACCCCCTTTGCTTTGTCTTGACACCGATGCCTTCTAGTTTCATGCTTTCTTCTGTTGGGGTTTTTTTTGGTGTTGCTTTTTTAGTATTTTTATTATTTGCCCTTTTTATAAGCCTCCACAGTGAGTTTTTAAATCAGTTGTTAAGGTTTTGCAAGGTGTCTCCTAGCAATGCTTAGAAGTGTCTCCTGCAGTTTGCTGTGGCATAGCTGCTGGTATGAACTTTGCCAAGGGAAGATATTTAGCACATTTATTGGCCCTTTTTGGGACAGTAAATGTGGGCTGGTGTTTAGTGGATGATCACCCCCATCCCATTTAAGCCCCATTCCAGGTAGACCCACCTGCCTCCTTACAGTGAATTCTTCAAAAGTGGCCCGAGTTGTAGAAATGTTGCTCAGTTAAATGACAGTGGTGGTTGAGAGACACCAAACAGTGCCTTTGAACAGCCCTCTTTAAACTTTTGAAGTGTTTTCCTTTGGTCCTGCTAATATCCAGCAACACAAACTGGGTAAAACTATTCTGTGCTTGAAAAAGAGAAAGAGCAAGGGAAAAAATAAATCAAAACCTAACTTCCCTTTGGCTTTTATCCTTGATGTCATCAAAAGACTAAAAAGGATATTTCAGGCCTGGCTTCAGCCTGATGGAACAGCAGGGTAGTTCTTTTCTATTAGATCCTTGATACAATCACATCTGGTGAAATCACTGTGGTCACATCTGCTGAAATCTTCCATCATTTCAGATTTGTTTCAAAAGACTCAATCTTTCTGTTTTTAAAGGGCACGACTTCTTTTCCAGCCCCTCCTTGATGCCTGGAACAGAGATTAGGCATCAATCAAGCATCTCAGACCCCCTTCACCCCAAATGCTGCAGTCAGCTCTTGTCTCCATGTGTGTGCGTGGGGGGGGCAGACTCTTGGGACTGTTTTAATTTACATTAGGGAATTTGAAAGAAAATGTGCTTGTCTGTAGGCTCAGGGGAGAATAGACACAGAAACTCTTCAGGGTGCTTCATTTTCCTGATAGATGTCCTTTAGGATGCATCTTTTTGCCACTATAATGTCTTGTGGGGCTTTAGATGGCTTTTGTGACCTTGAAAAGAAGAATGAGAGAGACATGAGATAGCAGGGGGGTGTGTCTGAAAAGGACCTTGCCTCTGGCGGTGGTATTGTTGGAGAAAGTGCAAAGAGAGGGAAAAAAAGAAGGAAAAATTAAACACAACCCCCAGCCTGAAGTATATCAACACTGAATCACATCCCTACTTCTTCCTGGTTAACATTTCTCACAGTCTCTTCTTGTAAGTGTAGTGGATGCCATTGAAATCAAACACTTTTTTCTCCCTCACCTGCCCCCAGCTAAAACAGGATATAAGAGCTCCATCCTTCTCACTCCGTCTGTGGCTCTGAGGCCCAGGCCCGAGGCCACGGAGCATAAGGAGAGGCTCACTCCTTATTTAGAGGCTGTTTTATTTGCTCTTCCCTCCACCTCAGTGCCTACCCCAGGACTGTGTAAGCAGACAGCAGTCACTGAATTTATCAGCTCTGCAGCACAGTCAGTGGCTTTTACTGAATGAAAAGACAATAAAGTATTTCAGAGCAAAACTCCTTAGGAACTGTCTACCAGCTCACAACCCCTGATCTGCCTTAATTCTACTTGCTCCTCTTATTACCTTAGTCCTTCCTTCGCTCCAGAAGGCTTTTCTGCTTCCTGCTTTTTCCCTGTTCTTGGATGTGTAAGTGCAAACATTGTTGATGTGTTGCAGCTCAAAAAGAGCTCCCAAGCTTCCAGCAAAACCACTGTACCAGGAGCAGAAGACACTGGAGGCCCCCAGCTTTGTTTTTGAGCCATTAGCTATGACCTATGTTCATCTCCATTCTTTCACTTGTGAGTTATGAGGTTATCAGTAACTTATGATAGCACAGCATGTGGAGCAAACTGATGCTATGATTAAAGTTGTGTGTTTAGCTGTAGCTCTTCTGTCTTGGATGTGTCTGTACAGATGCAACAGCACTACATTTCACACTAACGACAGCTCACGTTCCTGGGGCACAGCTCAGAGGATGAGCAGGCCACAGTGCTGGGGAAATGTGCTCAGCTCAACCTCCATTAGACGAGACTCATGCAAGGCTGAGGTGGAGGGAGAGGTGGTGGGTATTGATGCTGGAAAAGTCCACTGCAGTAAGCAAAGTCTTGATGCTGTCAAAGTATTCAGGAATTTGACCATTGCCTTGTGTTGGTCAAAAATATACACTAGGGCTCTGGAGTTACTTATAACCTGCTGTCCATGTCCTGTCAGCAGGTCACTGCTGCAAAGCCACCCTTGGTGTTTCCCTGGCACAGCAACACCACCAGGCATCACCGTGATTTCCCGTGGAGGTTGAGGCCAACCTGGCAGCCCACTTGCCTCTCTCGTCCAAGGGGCTACAGCACTGCAGGGCAGCAAACAGGGCACAGAGAGAGGGGAAAGCAGAGAATAAAAGAGAGGTGGCTGGGTCTGGG
>NW_008686312.1:89080-100297 GCF_000695815.1 Acanthisitta chloris
AGGACATCTGGAAGCCAGATTCTTCTCTTTGAGCCCACTGCAAGGAGCTGGCTTGGATAAAAGTGAAGCATTTTTGTTTCTTTGCTGAAACCTGCAAAATGTGATAAGAGCAGGTGATCTAGGGTTGTAGGAAGAGGTGACATCTAGGGAAATCATTGTGCCTTTCATGTCTTCTAGCTTGGTGAAGACAACCTTTGTAGCACAGCGAGGCAAAATTTCAGACCCTGCATGGACACTACATGCTCTGTAATGGGTGTCCCTTGGGGTGGTGTGGTGCAACCTGTGGTGTTGGGTGGTAAGATTAGCAAAAGTAAAGCAAATTTTCATCAGAGCAGAGTGGTTTGATGGGCTCAGGAGTGGATTACCATCACAGCTGCTCTGAGCTGCACACCAGGAATTCAGGGGCAGACAAACAAGCCAAGCAGTGAAGCTCTCTGCTGTTTTTCTCTCTCTTGCCTCACAGCAGGGACTGAGCCAGGGGATAGGAGTGTAGGCGTTGCAGAAGTTCACGTGAGTGGATAGTCTCTGGCATGAATAATTTGTTGGACTGGGTTGACTTATGTTTGCTTTTTGTCGAAGTCACATTGGCTGAGCCAAAGATAGCATCCTTTTTCTTTTTAAACCCATTTTTCCATATTCTGCTGGCTGAAAGAGAGGGTGTGCAAGTGACATGTCTGCAACAATGCCATAAATCCAGACAGAAATAGAATTAGCAGTTCTTTCTGGTTCCGGTGTTTGTATCTGCGAGTTTGTGAGCTTAACCAGTCTAGGTTCCTGGGAGCAGAGCTGTGTCTGTGTGAACCTGTTGTGCCTTGGGACCTGGCACTTGGGTTTTGTTCCAGAACAATATCATAAAACTTTTATAGCAATGTCATGACAAAGAGCATGGGAAGAGAAATAACTTAACCCTCTCTTGCTAAAGTTGGAGTTGCAAATGCTTCTCCTCTTTCGCCAAGCAGCAAATCTTTCGGTTGGGGAGAGAGAAAATGCAAGATTCATGGAGAGGGAGAAGAGAGGGCAAGCAGAAACCTGTCTTTGTGAGAATTACCATTTCTTAAATGTCTTAAAAGTCCATTCCTGTCCCTGTAGGCCTTGACACATATCGGTAGCGTTATTCGTTGGCACTGTTGTACCACATTGTGCTGCAGCATTTGTAGAATTGGGCTCTTAATCTATGTTGATTATGTTTTAATTGAATAAATAAATCTTTTACAGAGCCCAGAATCAATAGAGATGTTTCCATGCTATTTTATTTTATTTTTCTAGGTTTCCTAAGGACATTTAACTTTAACAACCTTACAACTTGTTCTGCAGCATTTGCTAGTCAGCTATTGCGTAATTGTTCTGGGGAATGAGAACCTGGGAATAATATGGCCCAGAAATGCTAAGAAGCAGAAATGAAATTGACTGATCTTCTCATCTGCCACCATCCCTTCTCTCTAGGGTCAGGGTACCAAGCAGGCCCTGTATGGGCTCCAGTTTTATTCCCAGGTCTGCTGTTGGCTTGATTTATCACCTCACGTGTTGGAGCCTTGGATGCCCTTTGCATCTCCCCTCTCCTTTCCAGGCTGACTTTTGGCTGCTTAGCTTAAAAATTCTCTGGAGTGGAACAATCACAGTTTTTCTGTCTGGGAAGCCTGTGGCAGTTACAGGCCAACAACTGGAGGATGGAGAAAAACCAAACAAGAGCCATGAAGTGCACTAATAGTGGAAAGGAAATTGTGCTTTTGCAGATTTAAAAATCCAGGTGCCTATAGCTAGCCAGGAATAATGGTCTGGGGTAATTCCTATGAAAAATATTTCTTTTTTTTTTCAACAATAGTTTGTATGGAAAAACTTTGGTTCTATAATAAAAATAGGCAAGAAGAGTTTGTAAGTAATTTCTAACCTGACTGTCAGCCTTTTAAATGGTATGTTCTTGCATAAAGCACATTGGAGTTTCCATTTTCTTGTTAGTCAAGCCAAATTTATTGTAATCCAATAAGTTTTAATAATCATTAGGAAATAATGAATGCCTCAGCACGTGTAAGTTTGGCAGATCAGAGCCTGCCTGCTTTGCATAGCCTGTCTGTCTTTGACCAACTTGCCATTTATGTGTCGGATTGATGACTGGGGAGTTCTGTAAAACAGGTAATGATCAAATGCTCCTGAAATGAAATTTAAATAAAAACTATCTGGAACAGTCAGTGAGCCAAAGGAAAACGCAAATCTTTGGCTTGGAAAATTGAAGTAACTTGGTGAGAGTGAAGGCAAACAGAGCTGGATTGTCTGTGGGGAGGTGCTGGTATGGCCTGAACAGGCTTTGCAATTGAAATTAGGTGAGTTGTTAGGTAATTCTTTAGTATTTTTATTATTGAAGTAGCCAAGCTGTGAATGCACTCTTCTGCACTGAGAGTCCTGTGGTTGCACGTACACGGAGAGACTCGGTCCGGGGGATTTGCAGATAAGTTAGACATGGAAGGAGAGAAGAAAAATAACTCAGGTTGAGAAAAGACTTGCAATGTAATATTTCACTTGACTCAAGAACTTTGGTTTCTGTGCATGCCCTAATTGTGGGCTGGCTCAGTGGGGATGGCTCCTGGCACCTACTTCACACACAGTAGGGATCCTTAGCTGGTTTTCTTAAATTTCCCATTCCTGATGGAGCTGCCTAATTTCCAAAGCACTGAAAACATTGAGGAGGAAGATGTTTCCTAGCCTGTACCTGCCTTTGTGCCCTGCCAGGAAGTACCACTGTTGGGTTGGGCTGTGCAGCACAGAGATTCTTCCCAGAGGTTTTGGACTAGGTTGATTTTTCAAAAACAAAGCATATGAATGAGTCCTCTTTTAAAATGCTTATCCTAGCAGGGATTGCAGTGCAGCCCTTGAACAGTGGCTTGGGGATCATATGCTCTCCTGTGGTGCTGAGAACTTGGTTTTACTTTTTGAGCTGGGTGTGGTGATGAAAATTCATATCTCTTCCCTTCCAAGTGAGCGTCCAGACCAGTCTGGGTACTAGTGGGACGGGGCTGTTTTGAAAGCAGAGAGAAAGCAAAATGTATTAAATCGGAAAGGGTCCTGGCAGCAGGTTGGCATTTTCTCTAGGCATGGGCTTTCCTGTGTAATAACCTTTTCACAAGGACCTTATTTATGTTATTTTGTGACCACTTATTGTAAATCACGCCCTTCACCTTGGATCTGCTGGAAATGGATTGAACTTTTTCCCTCCTCATTTTTCAGATGATATTTGTGATGAAGCATTGAATCAGGTACAGCTACCTGGAATTGATTTAAAATAAGAATAGGTGCATTTAGCCAGTTGTTGGCCACTCTGGCTTGCTCTTTTTGTGCTTTGCCTCGGATGGGAACATGGCAAAAGAGTTGCCCTTGGGATCCAGGTACTCCAAACCTGTCCCCAGCTCTGTCTTGACAGACAGGTAACCTTCTGAAATAGATCTTCTCCATCTGCTGGTACAGGTATTGTCCTGCCTCTTCACCTCAGCAGACCAAATTGCTCCAAATCAAATTAACACAGTGGGACCATTATGGGAAATATACGAAGAAAAGCCCCAAAGCAGCATAAATCCCTGTGAGATGGAGGCTTGTTGCTAGTTCTGGAGGGAGCTACAGCATCTCACTGTGTTTGTCCCTGCAAACTTAGCGTTGTTGCTGGGCATGGTAGCAGCTCCATGAGAACAGTAAGAGACTGTGTGCCAGGCCAAGTAGCTTGAATAACTGGAAATCTTCTTTCTTCTTTAAGGTGAATCCTGGTGGCAAGACACTTGAGGAGAGGAGGTCCAGTTTAGATGCCGAAATCGACTCTCTGACCAGCATCCTGGCTGACCTAGAGAGCAGCTCTCCATACAAACCTCGGACTCAACAGGTTAGTGGCACGTTGCATAAACAGAGAGTGGGAAAGGGGCCAGCGTTGACTTCTGGAGTCAATTTGCTAACCGCTTGGTATTTGTTGCGATCAGGCATGCCAGTTCCTCCTGATAGCATCCAGATGTGGCTGTCAGTGGGGAGAAGGGCGCAGCTGCTCGGAGGGGGCACCAGCTCAAAAGCTGCCGCACCTCTGAGTGAAGGGTCTCTGATCCCGATTGTTAGATTGCCACGGAGATTGTTAGAAAAATACTTGCAAAAAAATGGCATTTCATTCGCTTCAACTTTCCACCGACAACAGCTTGTGAATTAAAACCTGCTCGGTTCACAAGTGTCTTTATGCCTTTATTTTCTGTTGTTTTTCTGTTTTGTTAACTTTTATCTGCCACGCTGCCAGAAGGATCCAGATATGAGAGTCCTAAGTTGTTTTCTTTTGTTTTTGTCGTCTAATCAGTGGCGATGAAGTGGCTTGGATCGTAGCTCAGCTGTCAGGGTGGCTGTAGCCCAGCAAGGCAGACTGGAATTCGCACTTCTCTGCTGTGTCTAGACGAGGACTGCAGGGGTGACAGGGGCTCAGCTAATTTTTGTCACTCATCTAGGTAGAGCTTGAGTGGAGCTATTTAAGCTCTGGTGAGATGTCATCTGTTTATCAGAGGAAGTGGTGACACCCTAGTGACACTTCAAAAAGGGCAGTTCTTGAGATCTCATAGAATCATCCCAGATATGTTTGTGCCCAGTTGAGTCCTGTCTTCCCTTCCTTCTTCCAGTCTCATGACTGGTCTCATTTCTTACCTGTGTGTGCATCTGTAGGCATGTATGCAGCTACAGGTATGCTGCATTTATCTTACTAAAACCCCAAATGTAAGAGATACTGAAGGGATAAGTGAGTGATGGGTGCACACCCACGATCCATAAAAGCCTTCTCTTTGATTTGTGGCTTTTTTGGTTCTTTGCATTGCTGCATTGCTGTTAAGTAACTGAGAACTGATACTTTTCAAGCAGAACTGAAGTAGTGACCAGAGTTTGTTTAGGTTTGGTCTTGTTTAAGTCTGTGAACTGAGCAAAACCAGAGTGAAATCAGATTTGTGCACTTTTTAAAGCATCTATCTGCACACAGAGGCTGTGGGTTTCTGTCCCTTCTGCAGGGACCTCCCTATAAACAGTTCTTTCATTCTAGCAGCATGTACATAGTTATTGTATAAACTTGAAGACTTGTCCTTGAAAAATAGTCTAATTTGGGTTAGTCACTCAAAAAGAGCAACAATGTAAACCAGATATAACTCAGTTCTTTTCCCAGTGGGTTTTTTGTTTTGATAAGTGAGACAAGTTCTGCTCAGGTAGTGTGTCAAATAACCTATGTTCATTTGTTCACAAGGGCCAAATACACACAAATGCACACTGTTACTGGGAAATGCTTTGTAGTGCCGAAACTGTGAGAGTTAACTGGAAGAGAGTTGTGCTCCCTGTTTTCCTTGGCAATGCCTGCAGTCAGATCCAACATCTTTGGTAGGGACATGTAACTTCTGTACCCACTTTGCTGAGCATTTGCAGTTTGCTGACAGTGCTGCCAACTGTCTGCTGATACTTCTTTCTTTTGGAACTGGAGTTCTGTGAATAGGTTGTTTTTTCACATTTATTTTATGCCTTTGCCATTTAAAAAGTAAATCACAGCATTCAAATACAAACTTCTGCAGGTGTATTGTATTTGGGTTTCTGGAGGATTTGAAGTCACAGTCCAAGTTTGGGACTTGATCTAACTTCTTAAGTTCATCAGCCTCCAAGATGGCAACTACTGCTTGGTGTACATGCTCATTCCCATGACATTTTGCCCATAGCTCAGGTGGGGGCTCTGCAGACTTGTCCTCCATACCCAGGACAGACTGGACGGGGAGGTTCCCAGGTGCATTACACACTGTATGCGACCCAGTGGGCAGAAGAAGTTGAATTCCATCTCTGTGACCAGCTCCCAACTTACTTTCTTCAGTTTCTCAGACTTTTCAGGAGTTATTGGTTAACATAATGATGTCCTGTGAATCGTACAGCTACAACAACTTCTAACCATAGCTGTTAGAGAACGAAATTGCCAGTTGGACATATCATCTGCTGTAATTAAAGAATACTGAAACAAGTCCTTGAAAGGTGGAACTAGAACGTAAAGCTTTGATATTTTCCTTTGTTTGATCTGTACCAGGTATTAAAACTGGTGAGTCATTTGATGGTCTTATAGTAGGATAATAGATTAGGCTGCAAATTGTAAGGTACTTACTCAGAACATCAGCACATTTATTGGATTACACCTTAGCTGACCTTCCCAAATTTATCAGGATAATGGCTGCAGATAGAAAAGCAGAGTTACGACTTGTTTTCAGAGAAGACGTTTTCACTTGTGCTTATGTGGTTAAAGCATTATAATAATTTTATAGGAATACCTTGCCCTTGGGGATACTCCTATTGTGGAATAGGAGAAATTTTATTGTTAGGTTTCTTTTTTTATATTATCTTCAAGATAGTTTTAAAGCAACATAAACTAAATCGTAACATAGTCGTCTCTCGCTGGAGTAGGAGTAATAGCAGGGTAATAACAAGCAGTTTATTTAACATATCCTACCCATAGGCATAAATTCACACAGAGGGAAGGTATTTCGATCCTTGGTATGAGGCCAAGATTGCAAAGAGACACTCTATGTCAGAGGTGCCTCTGATGCAGAGAGATATGGGCCCTCTGCAGTAGGTTTAGAAAGTCCATGTTTCTTGGAATGGACGGACCAACATCAACCCCGGATAATGTCCCTTGGCCAGCAGGACTGCTGCTGAGGACGTGGATGAGTATGAATCTCTGCACCATCCCTGTGTTACTTACCTGGGTGTCACTGCTGGGTGGGCAGGTGACAAGGACATTGCCATCAGCTAAACATGACCACCATTATTAGAAGACAGAGAGAGAGTTTTGACACCTGTGGTCAGTAATTTCCTCCTTGTACCTGATGGTCCTGCCTAATTTGAGGCAGTTTAGGGGAAAGCAAATGTGGAGAAGTCACCTGATGGCTGCTTCGCTTGCCTCAGGCAGAGGAGGTAGCATGTTGTTGTGCTGCAGAGCTGTGTTGCCCTCCCCTCTGAAGTGATGAGTTTGAGAAGCATTTTCTCAACATGGGTCCTTTACAGAGCAGGAAAGATCTTTTCTCCCTGCAGCAGCAGGTTTGGTGGGAAGAGGTCTTTCTGCAAGCTGGGTACCCCAGTGGGAGTCAACCCCAATGTCACTGAACCTCAAAGTGAAAGATTCTCTCAGGCTTCATTTCTGGAAAATTCTTGTCTCTGTCTTGAGGCACTTGTTGAGAGCCCTGCAGCAAAGGTTTTTTAGACATTGATAGTTTACTTCATATTGGCCGTCATCAACATGCAGGGGAGAAGTAGCTTTCAATCACCATCACCTCATACCCAGGCTGAATCCATGTCTTGCAGGTGAAAGTCTCTCTGACTGAATCACAGAAGCAGTCAGAAGCGATAAAAATATAGTCTTTTTCTTTTCAACATTGCATATATCTAAAAGCACAGAAAATTACAAGATTAAGTCATCATCTTTAACCTCAGCACAGCAGCATCTAAGGATGCTTTCTGTCATATTAGGTATTGCAGGAGAGACCATATTTAAAGAATTTGGCTTGAGCTGAAGTTTTAGAAAGGACCTATGTGAACTTTGCCAGCATGACCAGTTCCAGCCCTCTGGTACAGTGAATTGAAATGGAGAAGACAACCAACATGATCTCAAAATTACTATGACTGCAGTGGCCTGTGAATAGATGAGTTTGCCTCAGGTATTGTTTGGAGAACTGCAGATGCATTAAAAAAAGAATCTAATTAATATTTTCATCTGGTTTGGTAAAGTTTGGAAATGCTGATGTGATGAGCAAAGTACAGAGCTCCTCTTGTGTAGCAGCAACGTGTTTCTGTGTACATATCACACCTTCTAAATTGAAGCAACTCATTGAAAAGTTCAGAGGCAAAGAACCCACTGTGTCCTTCATTAGTAAAAGGAGGCATTAGTAAAAGTAAAGACCTAGGTGCATAATGTCCATGGATGGGAGCAGGGGCTAGTCCTTTGTGTGAACCCCCTGCACAGAACCCTGGTGAATGCTGTGATCATTTAGCTCCTCTATTAAAGGGTCTTTTCCCCAGTTTTCACCTGTTCTGCTTAAATCTTTGCGTAAGAGATGACTGCAGCAAGACCTTCAGCAAAAAAACCCAAAACAAACAAAAACAAGCATGCCATATTTCAGCCCATAAAATAAATGTTTTCATTTTTTTAAAAAACAAGAAAACTTCGTGACTCTGGAGAAAGGACTTCCAGCAGAGACTGTGAAAATGAAATACTGGAAATAGCAGTACACGTAAGCTCAGGATTTTTTGTCCCTGCTGTGAATTATGTATTGAATGCTGATTGCTTTGTCTGGAATTGGACACCTGCCTTCTGAAACTCTTGAGTTTTATCCTGGATTTCCAACAGAACCTCTCTTTGGAAAAATAGCACTTTGTGAGAAGTGTCCCAGATATTAAGATGTACCTGGTCTGAACACATTTAGCCTTTTTTTGGAAGCAAATCCTGTGTGGCTGACATTTGTGAGGTATTTGAATAGCAAAAAACATGCTTTGATGGTCAAGATGAAATCTACTTGTGTACAGCTCTCAGAAGCAGCTTGATCCAGAGAGGACTGGAGGGGCACTCTGGAGACATGTTTCATTCCCAGCCACCACCACTGTGCTAAATGACCTTGAATGTAGTGTTTCCCCTGCTTCCTCTCAAAATCTCTTCTGTCCTTGTAGCTTGGCAACCTCTTCAATGTGATTTGCCTCTTACTACCAATGTCTATGACATGTAGCAATTTGGAACTTTGCTCTGGGTTGAAGGCCTTTAGGTGATGTGATTGTATAAACAGTGGAAATGAGAAAGACATTTTTTCCATTTAACAGATGGGGAAAACGAAGGCAGAGTTAGGCAAGATATCTAAGGTTTCATGCCTGTGTCCCTGCCTCTGTCTCATTGCCCTCAGTACTAGACATCTGCCACCATTTAACACTGTCAGCCGAAGTGAGTAATATTTTGAAGGAAAAGAAGCTCATTTTCAACGTGAGCTGCAGAACAATAAGAAAGTAAAGAAAATTAAATTAAAAAATCAGTGATACATTTTCATTAAGTTCCAAACATACTGGGAAATAATGTCTTGTAATGACTGAAATTTAAAAGGGATTTAAATGTTTGACAGCGCTGGTAGTTATTCCATCACTTCTTCTGACAACCAGTTGGGGATAATAGAAGCAGTGAAAAGGCAATGGACGTATTTTCTTGCCGAGGGATGGGACAGGATTGAACAGTTTCAGCTGCAGGATGGCAAACCACGAACAAGGCAAAATGTTGAGCTCTGAAGACTCCTAGGACTCTTCCATGTGCATTTCTAATTTTAGTGCCCCACTTATACCTGTGCCAGGAATGCATGGCTAAGGGTTCGGGTTTTTTATCTTTGTTTATGCAGAACTGTATCTCCAACCATGAATAAAGCCTCCTACTCAACAAGGAGCAGCACATTCCCCCAGCATCGAGAAAGATCCTTGTGGTTGCTCTTGGTTTAGGCTGTGAGGCTCTGTAAAAAACACATCGCTGAATCTGTATTCAAAATAGTACGTACACATTTGCTAGGCCAGGCTCAGAGTCAGTTTCCTTGTTCCTGGTATTTGCCTGAGCTTGGTGCTTACGCTGGTATGCACTGAAAGGACTTTGCAAGTGCAGTCCATGGAGTATTTGCTATCATTCTAGTTGTTGTCAGGAATGTTTTTCTTTCTTTTAAGGAAGAAAATTTAGGGTTACAAGCAGGTCGAGATTGATTTGGTAGGTTCAGAATGAATTCCTCCCTCCTGTAGCATTTACGTGACAGAGTTTTATGGTTCCTCAGTTATGGGACTCAGGGGGATGTGGCTGTTTCAGGTGTTCAGAATGATGCTGAGTTTTTTCAATGCAGTTTGGACTTAAATTGACAGCTTAGCTTCTGCCATCTTCGGATATGATATTTGAGATAAATAAAAATTCTTTGGCCTCTTTCTACTGGTCTGAACACATCTAATCTTTGGGCATCTGCACAGCTTTTCAAAGAGGCCTTGGAGTCTAGCAGCACATCATGATAGCCAGTCAGTGCTTTCACAGTTGCAAGGGGCTCTTCATATCTGTTCACTTGAGGTCTGTATGTTTTTGGTTATGTGGGCTTTTTAATCTCTTTGGTTGTAAGACAGAAAGGCTCATTGGGAATAAGTCCATCTGCTGAAACTGAGAAGTTTCACCTGTCCATCCTTAAGTGTTGATGACATTTTAGTAGGAGGATCCAGTACTCCAGAGCTCCTGCACCACACAATGTTTTTCCTGCAGGCTGTGAGTGCTGCCATTTCCCCACTGACTTGGGTGGCTCATGTGGACACAGAGGGATGACTGTGTCTCACAGAGGTGTGCCCAAACTGGTGTTGAGCTGGTGAGCTCCAATGCATGTAGCAGTACCAGAGGGCTTATGAGGCTCACCACAGGGCTGCAGGCTAGGGCTGTTCTCTGTGGGCTGTGACACTTTAGTCATGGACATCAGGAATTGCATGGGCTGTTTGAAAGATGGGCTCACCTCTGAGAAGTGTGCTCCTTCTTCTGGCTGCAGCACACTGGCTTTGTGCTGTTTGGAAAATCTGTGTGGATTATTGAAAGTAGAAAAGGAAACTTCGCATCTGGAGCATTTTCAGTAGGTTCCTCCCAGCACTCAAAAAGCAAATTCTCTACATTCAGGGCACCCTTCCTCCTGCGGTTCCCCTCTCCAAAGGCAGAGTGACACTCCACCCTGTGTGGGTTCTGTTTGAGGTGGTCCCAGGGGTTGAAGCTTTCTAGGAGCACTGCTGTGGGTGTGCTGGATGTGAGCAGTGCACGTCTGTCACGCCATTCCTGATGTGTCTGCAGGCAGGAGCACGCACAGGACAGGGATGTTCAGCCACGTATGTGTCAGTTGGGAGGCATAGCCAAGAGATGATTTCATGTATGTTTGGATTTGGTCTTCTCTACAAGGAGAAACCTTCCCATGCTCATCAGCTCCAGCCGGTGCGTGCGGCAAACTGACGCTGCTCTGATTAGCAGATGCTCGAATCGGTTGCATCTGCTGGTACGTATTAAACCTTAATCCTTTTGATAAGAGCATGTCCGTGAAGATTTTTAAAGAAAGTTTTCTGAGATCCCAGATTATCAGCTTGTCACAGATGAACAGGATAAGAGTGACCTTTGCAGGGTATTATTTCTTCCTCTTGTACTATCATCAGAGTGAAAATAAAGCAGCACTATTCCTG
>NW_008686312.1:100315-129922 GCF_000695815.1 Acanthisitta chloris
TCACAGAAATATTAGTAAGGTTTTCTTTCCCCCTTTCCCCTTTCCCTTTTTTGCATCCATTTGGGTTTTCTGCCTACGTGTTTGGCTACAGCTTTAGATGATGACTAGTACTGAATATATTGGACTTTAAAATCTGTGCAGGCATCTCAAATTTGTGTGTGGATAAAGACAAACATTTACTTTGGGAACAGTGATAAAAAGCAAATAGTACCTCATAATTTGGTCTTTTTCGCATTCTGCATTTGTGATTGTTTTGCTGTGAGTGGTTGAGAGCAGAACTCTTACTCTCTAAAGCTGTTCAAGGCCTTCTACCTATTGTTATGTTTTGTTTTCTATCTTCTTCCCCACAACGGGCCAAGCCACTGTATACCATCATCTCAGGAAGCCTGTCATCATTTCCCCATCCTTGCTTCTTGGCACTCACTGTGGTTTGGCACTCTTCTCAAAGGGACCCGACACACTTCACAAGCTGCCTGTGTGTCCAGCCAGCAAAGAGCAGCTGCCTCTAGGGCAGAGACCTGTGTTTTGTTGGGACACAAGCTTTGCTTGTGTTCTTGCACGGGTCAATGCATCTGAGTGCTTCAGCGGCATCAGATTTACCACCATGACAGCAGCCCTGTGAAATAGGGAAGTATACTGGCTGTCTCATGGGTAGGAGGGGAACTGAGGCACTGGGAGATGAGATGACATGGTTTGTGCCTGGGTCACTAGAGGAACTGAGGCCACACCATCGGCAGCCTTTGTCCTCCTCTCCATAGCACATGTGAATGGATGGGCAGAGCATACATGAGAATGTTCCCTGACAGGAGGATTTAGAGATGTCTTGTGCCTGAGGAAATGCATCCATCCCTGTCTTGTACTGTGTGAACCAAGCAGTGGAAATAGAAACCCTTACATTTCTTCTGTGGGAGGGTGTTGCTTGATACTCAGCTACAGTTTTGTGATTTACAGTCAACAGACTTCTTGATACTATGCCTTGAGAGTAAACTCACATGGATTCAAAGCCTCAGGCCCAGGAAGTTGTGGTGTCCTAGACCTATATCATCACTCTCTGATCTACCCAGCACTCCAGAAGTGGGAAGTTGATTTTCACACCTGCATATGGCTGAAAGTTGAACATAGTGCTCTGGCACAAGGTGGTGATTTCCTCATGTGTGTGGCAGCCACTCTCCTGCCCAATGCCCACCAAGGAAATAGCTGGAGCATTTTGAAATTAAAGAATAGTTGATTAATTCTTCCCACCCAGCACCCACTGGTATCCAGCAGTTGGCTGCTCCCCACATGTGGTTTGAATTCTGTGACCGCTTTTAGGTGGGTCTGAGAGAAGGGTATGTATGTGAAGAACTCAGTGGCTGGGGAGGAGGGACCCAGATCCATGTCCTGGGGAGGTGCAGTGAGGTGCTGGCTGTCCTCACTGCAGCCCATGAACTGGCCCATCCACACCAGTGTGTACTGAGCTCCAAGCCTGCTGCATGCCTTGCAGGCAACCTGAACTTTTGCTCTTCCAGACTGCGCAGTAACCAGGATCTCTGACCTGGAACATGGATTGTTTGGCTGAAATACACAGACAAATGCCAAGGCTAATACTAGGGGGAGAAGGGAAGCAGGAGGGGCAGTCAGGAGAGGTAACAAATGAGAACAGGAAGGGTCAGAGTCTGCTCGAGACACAAGACACAAGTCCATAGGAAGTCCAGCTTCCTTTGCTCTGCTCTCTATGGTTTCTGTTCCTTTTGTATTGTGTATTTCTCTGCTGCACACAGGAGGAACCAGCTGCGTTTCCCTCCCTGCTAGGGAAAGGAAATAGTTCAGAGCCAAGGGAACAGCACAGCAACTTAGAGAAACACCTGCATGGCAATCTATCACTTGAGACTTTGCTCGCACTGTGGCCTGCACTGGGTCATTTCCACCAAAGTGGGAATGATGACACTGTGGTTTGTGTATCACACTCACAGCAAGGAGGGCATTGCCTTGGTACACACTCTAATTGCCTCGAGTCTGTTCAGGGACCCTTGCAGTCCAGGTATAGATCCTGCTGACGTGAGTTACTGTTGAGTGGTGCTCTTTAGAAGAGGAGGGCAGCTACCTTCTGCAGTTGCAGTTTCTAAATACATTTGAAAGATAAAGGCTCAGACCTGCTGGGGAGCCCTGGCATTTAAAGAATAGAGTTTGTCCTAGTGACTTACTGGTGCCTGTTAGTGTGAGCAGTTGCAACTTTTCATGTGTTTATCCCTGTCTTGCCCTGAGGAGGGAGAAGTTTGATTTTTTTGTTCTGCAAATGGAGAACTGAGTCACAGAGTGACCATGCAGCTCATTGTAAATCAGGGCTTTGGGCAGACATCAGTGATGTTCTGGGGTAGTGTTAGTGTTTGCTGGTCCATCCTGTCTTGCATCATCTGTTTTTATGAGGGTCTACCCTACCAGGGAAGGAAGACCTCTCTCTAGAGCCCTTGCTGGCCAGTCTGAAGGCAGAGCAGATCTGTTCCCAGCCTCATTTCAGGTAGGGCTTCCTGTAAGAATCTAGAGCCCTACAGAAAAGTGAGAGCTGGCCCTGCAGTTTCTACATCACAGCCTGTGTGTAAATAAACATGATACATTTATAGCCTGAACATATCTCAGGATTGTTCCAAGATGTTTCTAGTTTAAAACCTAGTTCATTAAAGTAAGAGGCAGAGGCATCTGTGAATGGTTTGAGGGGCTGTGTCTATATTTTCTCTTATTGATTGCCCTTTGCCTTCCTGTCTGGAACCTTTTGAGAGGTGAGTGTGATGCTGAGATGCATTGTCTCTTTCTGTATATTAAAGCTGCCTAAGCTAAAAAAAAACCCCAACCCACACCCAGCCTGTATCTGAAAGCCATGGATTGATAGATCCTTGCTATAGCCCTTCAAATAACTGTAAATTACTCCAGGCTGTTACAGTTTCATTGTAAGGAAGTTCCTTCCTTGTCTCAGACTTCTTTGCATCACAGTAAAATGCAATTAGGTGACGTACTTATTGTGGCTTGGAAGCACTTACAATTCTCTCAGCCTTATGTTGTCAACTTTTGCTCAATAGCAGGCTTGTGGACTGTGTCACTGTGCCTGTGTTAGCATATATTATCACCATATGGTGTTTCAGTAGTGAATAGAAAACTTCTATGAGTATGTAAAAGAGGATGAAATGGAAAAAAATATTGCAGCAAGATAAAATGAACATGCTGCTTCACTGCTGAAGTGAGCACTCTAACTAACTGCTGTTTCTATGGGAAATCAATAATGCATTGGTCCAATGAGTATTACTGTCTTCTCCCACAGATTTAAAAACAAAAACTAAACAAAAAATGGGCCTGGCCAGAAAAAAAGATTTTGAAGCAGTTTCAAATACTTCTGCCAATGTTTGCAGTCTGAGACTGGTTCCTCCCTGCCCAAACCAAATATTTTAAGTCTTACAACGAATTCTTCACTTGGAAGGAAGTAGTTTCATGTGCATAAGGACAGTGAGAACAAGAACAGGTTGTACAGTTTGTATGACATTATCTGTAGAGACAGGTAGGATTGTTGCAGTTGTCTCACCGGGTTGTCAGCATAACCCAGTTCAGAGACTTTGCTATCTTGCTGTAAGTAGCACTGTTGTTTATCTTTGGGTTGATGAGAGACTGAGGTCTGGTCTGGAGTGATTTGTAAGATGTTGATGAGAGCCTGTACCTGTCCCAAGAGCCATGAAGAATTGCATCTTGTGTACCAGCAAACACTTCGGTCATTCAGGGGTCTCAGGCAATTTTGATGTCTTCTTCCAAAACCATTAACTTGTGATCCAAGGAGAATTCAAGAAGGAAGGGAGGCACAGTTCTGTTTCCAAATCCAGCAGAAAGCTGGGATGCACATGCAGTTTCAAGCTGTGATTATCAAGAGGGGAAGAGAGGGTGTTGGGGTTGATTACTGTGCTGGTTTGAAGAGAGATCAACTGTGCATTACATGGAATATCTGGGCAGTTAAGACCCTTTTGCAGTCTTAAAAAGTGATGGATAAGCTGTTGTTCAGCTGGATTTTTGAGCACTGCAGGGAGATAGTACAAATATTGGTTTGATTTCTATTTAATCCATTTCTGGAATGATTGTGACTGGAGTCTGCATCAGCAGCTAATGTCCAAAGTGCAAGACAGGGGATCTGGCTGTGGAACAGGGTGGCCATGAAGGTCACGGTGTTTTATGAGGCCCCAGTGACAGAGAGCTGCTACTGTGCTCAAGACAGCACACTCTACTTTGCATGAAAAGCTGTGGAAATACCATGCAGAGTATGCAATTGAGTGCTTCTTTCGGGTAAATGTAGATCAGTTAGGTTTTGAAGGTATCTGGAAGAGCCAGAGCCAGCACCCCAAAGCAGGGCTGTTTAATACTGGAAATCATCAGGCTTTTTGGCAAGACTTGCCTTTGACAAGACTTGGCTTTGACACTGTTGAGTAATGTGGTCATTTCTAACTAATGGCAATAAAACTTTAGAGAACACCTGCTGTTTCGATATTGAACATATGTGTGCGTGCTCATGTAAAATCACAAATGCATGCAGGTCGAGAGAATACAATTTATATTTGGCGTCTTTCCTACAAACTGTGCTTCAGAACACCTTAAAATCTTCCTGTAAATAAAATCATTTCAGAACCGAGCTCATTAATGGAAAGAAAGAGATGAGGTAAGGCACAGAGACAAAGGAGGAAAAAGTTGGGGTTTGGTTTGGTTTGGTTTGTGGGCTTTTTAAAGGCAAAGCATCCATTTGACAAATTCAATCATTTGCTGGATGTACTCAGGGATTTCTCAGGAGGGCATATGGACAGTCTCAGGAGACTGTGCATGGCAGGAACTGCATGGAGCCAAAAACAAAATGATGGGCTGATCATTTAAAAAGTGTAAATGGAGGGAACATCTGAGGACCTCTGGCTCTTTCACTTATGAGGCAGTGCTGGATTATCCCCTATAATCAGTGCTTTCGCCAGCCCAGTTTCAAATAAATTAAATGTAAATATCTCATTGCTTTCTTTGGGTGATTATTCCAGACTGAAATGTATACAGCTGCTAAGAGCTATTTGACTTCAGCATTTCCTTTCTGAATTTAATCTCCTTGTTCTGAGTGACACTTCATATATGTGTCCATGCAGTGTGCTCGTACCATATGGACTCATACCACATCTATACATACCGAAGGAGAGGAGGTTGAAATTCCCCAGTACAGAGCTGTAATAAAAGGACTGACAGACTGGCTCTGTAATATGCCTGACCTGACAATTAAGCAAACTTATTACCATGTCAGCCTGCCAGATGGATCATCTACTCATGATGTAACGTGTGTTACTCCTTGAATGTATTGGAGTGCAGTTTCCTATTTTATGTTTGTTGAGCTGAGAAAGGGAGAGGGAAGAGACAGTTTTATTTGAACTAAACCCACTCGTTTCAAGTGTGTTTAATGATAGCAATATGTGACAGATAAAATAAAATCCTAGGCCCTGGTCCATGTTTATTTTAATTTCAAGCAATGGAGAGAGATGGAAGAGATAAAATTATCGGCTAAAAATGTCTCTTGTTGTAAAATAGCAGCTTGAGCCCTGAAGGGCCTTTCCTTGCTGCACCCTGCAGGGCTCTCAGAGACATCTGTCAGAGCTTTGCCAAATAGGAATTTGGGGCTTTGGCCCTGAGAAAGGTCAAGTTGGATTGATTGGCATCAGTTTTATAATTGTTTCCTCTAAGCTTACTAGGGATAGTAGGACTACACTGAAAAAGTGGGGAGGAAAGAAGTACTCAGTCTGAGGCATCTATCACTAACCTGGAATTTCTTTTAGCAGAGTCCCACCCTGAACCTGAGAAGAAGGTGAGTTCTTCTCAGACCCATGTTGTAGATTTGTCCCTGAGACTCTCAGACTTGTAGCTACTGTTGTGTAACCTGTGCTGAGCTGTCTAGTGCCTCTAGGGTGCACTTCTTCTGATAAGCAGGGAAAACCCACTTCTTTGCCTGCCTGCTCAGTGTAAGGTGTTTGGGTCAATGTTTAGTACCTGTTGCAGGGAGTATGGTAATGTTGTAGTATTTGTGACCTGTAGTATTTGCATCCAAACCTCAGGGGCTCAATTCTCTCCACTCTTCTGTGACAGCAGCATGGGTGGATTGGAATGAAGTGTTTCTCTCCAAGGCTTATGTTGAGCACAACCTTGCAAGTTTGTGCAGCTGTTTCACTTTTCTGTGTGGCTAAGCTGGCACAGCCAACACCAAAGCAGGTGTCTGTTTGTCTTTGAAACACTAAGGTGCTGTTCTCCATTTTCAAGCTGTCATCTGCTTGAACAACTTAAGAACTCCCTATACATCCAAACTGGGTCCCTCAATCTGCTAGTACACCTCTGAGGAGCTAAGCGCTTATGGCTCAAGGAAACATGAAGGTGATCCTCTTGTACTGCAAAGATGCTTGAATTGCCTTCCCAAGTGGGATGTTATGCCCAACAGCTGGGATTTTTTCCTGCAGACAAGTGCAGTAAAAGGTAAAAGGGAGGCAGTAAAGATTAGTGCTCAGGACTGCCATCTCCCTTGGAGATACATTGCGTGCGGATGTACCAGTACATCCAGCACTAGCTCTGTCACTTGCTGCTGATTAGTCCTCCATTAATTGGACTTCTTGCATGCAGAAGAGACTGTGTTTTCGCTGTTGGAAGACTATCCCCTGGGGAATTTTCAGTATCTTATTTACCTGTCAACTTTTCTTGAGCGTCTTAAATGCTGACTGTTGTGAAAACACAGCTTCAGCTCTAGCTTGGTTAATTTGATGGTATCCTATTTGCTGGACTCAGATAAATGCTCTTGTTGTAGGACTTGTAGTCTGCAACTGAGCCTGGAGGGAAGTTGCATTTGGAGTGTACTCGGTCAAGTACGTTTTGTCCCAGCTTCATTGTAGTGTTGGTCGACTGCTGAGTTTTTTCTAAAGACAGAAGTAGCACAAGTCTGGTTTCTAGAAAAAGGAACCTGCCTGGATCAGAAACTGGAATTTAAGCTTTGGCTTTTCAGTATCTTTCTGTCATGTGTCAGGGTATACAGGCCTGAAATTAAGAAGGTGAACTTGTCCATCCTGTGCCACATGAATGGTCACTCCAGCTCAGTGTTCTACCCAGTAAATACCAAAGAAAGAAGACAAGAGTGGTGCAAATTCATAGCAACACTGGCACAGAATATTTCTCTTTCTCTAAGAATTTGCTGTTCACAGAGATTGGCTTGATAAAAATTATGGCTTCCTTAATATTCAGTCAGGGATTTTTCCTCCATCAGATCATCCAATTGCTTTATGAACTCATGTAAATCTCTGGAATTTAAAGCATCCCATGGCAAAGGCGTCCCATGGAGGTGGGGCAGACCCACCTTATTCTCAATATACTCCACTTGCCTCCCACTAGAGTGGTTTCCTGTTGCTTCTTTCCAGCACTGGAAGAGCCAAAACAATCATTTCTTCTGTTTGTAACACTCAGAGTTTTAGCTGTCTCTTTTCAAGACTCAAGGCTCCCGGGATACTTAGTTATTTCAGAGGCATTTGAAAAAATTAAATGCAGTATCCATTTGTTTCTGATCAGGTGTTGCTATCTAACTGCAAACTGCTGAGCTTATATGCAAAAAAAATGAAAGTGGCTCCTGGACCTATGTTATTCCCCTTCTTACTTGATACTGATTTACTCTGAAGCAATGGATTAACTGTGGATTTGTTTATTAGAGGTGAAGCCTGTGATTCAGCTGTGGGACTTTATTTTCAGAGTAACTTCCATAGTGCCCTGCTTTTTTTCTGGTTTTGGAGGTGGTTTCCCCCCCCCCTCCCCCCCAGTCATTGCAGAATTAAACAATTTGACCAAATTTTGCCCTCCTTTCCAAGCTTTTGCATGATAGTTTCCAAGGACAGTATCCATGGGCACTTAGATGCATGCAAATGCAAAGTGATAGGAGAGCTACAAGATGACTGATTTGGGAGAGGTCTGATGCAGCCACAGTACTTTGGAACCCAACGGGATCTGCTGTTTTCCCTTTCTTCACAGGTCTCTGACATGTTCCTTTATTTTCAGTAAGATTTTAAATTCTTCTAGCATTAGGTTTCCCATCTGTAAAACAGAGATGGTAATAATCACATATCCCACCTGCCTGTCTGACTTCAGAAAGACTTTTCAGATCTTCAGCTGAAAATTCTTCTGCAAGCACAAAATATTACAGTTTTGCCAGTTTATGTAAAAAATTGTTTCTTGCAGTGAAAAGTCAGTCTATCAAATACTTTTATTTTCTTTAAGGGAATTCAGCATCAGGCTCTTCCAAATGTGTTAGGTAATGTTTTACATTATAGATTGTGTGCTGTTAATTTAATTTCAAGGTCTATGCAGAGAAGAAACTGTTGAGTGTAATTTAGTGATTTATACTAAGATTTGATCAGTGTGTTAGTAGTCTGGCACATCTTAACTTTCAAAAACATCTAAGAGTTCAATACATTAGAGATGAATAAGCTATGTACACGAACATGTGTGCTTTTATTGCTAAAGCTAAATTAAAACTTGAGCCCTTTTGGGCTGAAATAGCTAGCACGTCTCCAGCTCTTTTTCTGTCTTCCAAAGCTCTTCTGTGCAACCAGTAAGAATCTAGTGCTCCTCACATTATTTTTCTGCTTTAACATGGAGACCTGGAGAGACAGTGAAAGCTCTGTATAGAAAGTATTGTAAAGTGAAGGAGGGAGCCCAACAAAGCTAATTATACAGACACTCCCACTCTATTACCCTTTAGAGAAATTGAACCTAACATTCTGCTCTGAAGCTTGTTAAACTATTCTTTTTGGGTGCAAGGAGCTTATTGAGGGAATGAAATAGCTACACTGTGTAATCAGAATGGGAATTGGAGCAGATCATTATATTTACTCATTTGATTAGCCATAAAATAGCTACTGAAGTCCCCATTTTAAATCTGCTTAGCAATTGTGCAGCAGGGCAAACTGGGTCTTTTAATTAGAAAAGAAAAGAGATTGCAGTATTTTTTTATAAGTAATAAATATATAAACACACACATTGTGATCCTGTTTATGTAAATAACCTCTTCCCTGTGGGTGTTCTTGCCTCCTAATTGTTCAGGGTCTGTCTGCTTCCAGCTGCAAAGAAACGGGGAATTTAACATCTACATTGGAAAGCCCAATGTCTGGGACTTAAAATCCAGCCAGAGATTTAGGTTAGTCATTAGGGTAAAACTGGTACAGGAGGGATAAGTAACCCCAGAAAAAGATGGCATGGAGAAAGGGTAGGTCCTCGATTTCTGGAGGGGCTTTAGGTCAAGCTGTGCAAAGATCTGTCAGGAGCAGTTTAGGCAGGGTCTGTCCTACCTTAAGGGAGAGGACTGGACTGAACAGCCTCCTGAGGTCACTTTCAACCTGTAAGATTTACCTCAGCAAGGTGAAGCCATACTACATCATCAGGGGGTTGCCTTTGATGAATTCCCATTCCCCAAGGGAGCTGGAGTCTGAGGTGGGCTCAGGCAGGGGCAGTACATGGTCTCCCCCAGATTCTGACACCAACAAGTCCCCAGCTGCCTTGTAGTCACTGCCTGCCTTTGTGCACAGCCACAGCTGAGGATGCCCTGCTTTCTCTCTAAGAATAATTGAATGCCTGGTCACTGGTCAGTCCATAAAGGCTTGGAAATGGGCCATTACCAAAGGTTTCATTTTCTGGCTTGCTCTGCTATCCAAAGGACCTGCAAATCAGAGCAGATGTTCCAGAGGCAGCACATTCTGTAGCCACTGGTTTCTCTGTTCAGGATGGTCACTGTTTTAATGTTTCTTAAGTATAAAATATATCTTTAGGAAGTCAAAAGCTGCAGAAATATTTTGTCATTTTATTTATTTAATTTGGTTTTAAGACAACCTGAAACAGTGAAATAAGCTTGGTATACAGAGAGCAGGCTTGTTTTTAAAATGCATCAGACTATATGCAGAGGGCTGACCATTGATAAGCATGTGTTGTGGTGCTCTACCTTTGTGGGTCGCTGAAAAAGTGATGTTATTAATGAACATAACAAAATCATTCTCGTGGCATTGCCTGCTGATGTCAATACCTTTGGGCAGCAGGAAGGGGCACAGCAGTGCTTTACCGTTACAGTTATATGGGGTAATATAAGTATTTGGCCTAGTGACTCATTTTTTTCATGGACAAATTCCCCAGTATTTCCGTTTTGGTCATTGATTTACCTGATGCCATAGGTTAGAACCCATTTGCAAATGCCCAGAAATCCTTCTGTGTTGAGAAGTCATCTCCAGAGAGGCTCAGAGCAGTCCCTCCCAGACATGCTGTGGTGACCTAAAAGGACACACCTTGGGGCAAGAAATGGCAGCACTGGCTGTTCTGCATCTGCCAAGGAAGACATCGGTGCCTGGGGAGTGTTACTCTGGCATTGTGCCACCGCAGTAAATTGTATAAGCAGGACATTGGGCAGGCAAATAAAAATTTTTAAAAAGTGCCATTATTAGGCCCAACATACCATTAGTCATAACTGCATGGCCAAGAGAACAAGCACCTAACTATAAAGAGGTTAGACGTGCACTGTAAATTTTAATGAACACCTAATTCCCTTTTTAATGTGGCTGTGACACCTGCAGTTGGCTGGGGCTGGTCTGCATTTCCCTTGCATCTCTGTAAGCACCTCAGGGCCCAGCTGGCTGTCAGGAGGAGCAAGGGGAAAAAGGGAGAGTGCATGGTTCAGTTTTTGCTTGATTGTGGCAGCAAAGCTGTTTAAAGGTTTTCTCTGAAGTCCTGCACACCTGTAGCTCCCATTGAAATTAATGAAACACTTGACATCAATCCCAATTCTTCTCCTTTTCTTTCCATCCACCAGTCTACTCATATGCTTTCTGATATGGATGGAGAGAGTCCTAATCCAGCCTTACCAGCACAGTGCATGCAGAATAACTGGCCAAGTGATGATCCTGGAGGAACAATTTTAATATTACGTCTCCGTTTCGATACATGCCTTTCCCAAGTGAGCGGCTGCTTTGCGCCCAAGGAAGCAGAGCTTGTGTTTAGAGCACGTCTGCGAATTGGGATTGTTGACTGGATCAAGCTGTCACTGTGTCACTTAAATGTTACAATCTCTCAAGCTGTCACGATGACTTTTAAACTGAAGCAAAGGTGATGGCTTCCTTCTCACGTCAACAGCCGCGCCATTTCCAGAGCTGTGCATTCTGGCGCTCTGCCGCCTGCCTTCTGGGTTGAGGATTTTTATCCCCCCAGCCTCTTTCCTGGGGTTATTTGTGTCTCACCTGCCTGACTGCCGTCAGGGCACGGTTAGATCAGGACACGCAGCTCTGTGTTTTCAGTCAGCTGGGTGTTTCCAGCCAAGAATGTAACTTTTCATAGTAATTTCGTGTCATTTGCATAGGATTCTCTCCCTTCCAGGGAAAAGTGTACTCCTGTAATGTGATCTGAAAGGGCTCCTAAAGGAACTATTTAACTATTTCTCTAGAAGTATGTAATAAATTTCCCGTGAGGACTGGTGCTCTTCTGCGTGATGGAGGAGTGAGAAAGTATTTAGTGAGATTTCCCAAGAGATGAGCCTGAATGTGTCTTTTCTGTAGACAAATCTGCTATTATTGCTCCTTGCAGCGACATGCTACAGTGCACAGAAGCAGCTTTGGCTTTGCTGGGGTTCTGCAACTTCAGAAAAGGCTTTCTCAACTGAAAGGGCTGATCCCACTAATGCTTGTTTTTGGGCCAAACACTTGGGTACCTCTGCTCAGTGAATAAGTGTTGTGTTTGGTTGCTGATATGTTCTCACGTAGGTGGAATGAGGTGCCCTCATGTAGTCCCCCCTGGCAACAGACACAGAGCTTTTAATCTGTGGAGGGAAGGCAAGAGCACAATTATTTCTGTACATGTCCAGTTGTAAATGTTGGGAAGTCTCTGTGGACTTTTTTCCAAAGGCTGTGTGAGCTGCATTTTGGCATTTACAAAGCACAAGTCTGATGCATGTGTTCATGTGACAGGCAATGGAGAATTCATTGCACTCCTGGTGAATCCATCAAAAGTTGTTGGTCTCATGCTAATCCCTTAAGATCCTGCCTGGACTGGAGCCTGATGGACCTGAGGTTATGGTGTGCAGTTTTGCTCCTAATCCAGTTGTAGTGTTCGGTGTTTTCAGATGAAGCATTGGTAGGTGAGGAGGTGGTAACTTGCAGTAAGGGCAGGTGAAATGCTTGTGGCACCTGAGAACTTAGATACTGATGGGTTTGCTCATAGTTGCTGAGACTTTGGGCAGGAGGAAAAAAAATCAAATCTTGAATGCTATGGGAAATTTGGTCTTTGGCATCTGGGTAGGAAAATGTGTGGCACTCAGTATCTGCAGGGAAGGGAACTTGGTGCTCAATTGGGCAAGGAGCTGAAGAGTATGACCTCCAGTCCATTTTAAGGCAGGGATACCATTGCCTTTTAACCCATCGAGGCTAGTGTTTTCCGAAGGATGTCCTTTCCCAGGCTAAGCTGGGAGGCTAATAGACTGCTTGTTCTGCAGAGCTGGGTGAATGCAGGAAACCTCAGAGTCCCACTTCAGCCCTCCCCACAAAGCACCAGGTCACCTCTGCTTCTGGGTTGGTGATGTTGTGGTTGAATTTCTCCCTGGCCTTTGGAGTGCCCACTCCCAGGTCACCTCCAGTTTTGGATGAGCAGGAGATGGTGTGGAAATGCTCCCCCCTCTCAGGGGTGGGCAGTGACTTGAGTCACCGTTGCAGTCAGCTCTTGGCCCAGGCACTGCATTGGTATAATTACTGCTGCATGGGGGGAGCAACCCCTTCTCTGAAGCCCTTTGCAGGCTCTTTGGAGTCTGCCCATGCGACGTAGCTGTGTGTGTGGCCCTCTCTCATTCAGGGTTGGTGGACTGACTAAGTAGTGCTGACGACATTAGTTGTTGGCCTGTATTAATTATTTCCGCGGGTTCTATTTACTTGCTCGTTCCCTATGGGAATGCTGTGCATACAGATCACAGCAGCACTTAATTTTATTGCAGTGAGTGGCTGAGGTTCAGGAAGGGGAGGGGGGACAGGAGAGAAAGGGTCGTGTCTGCGTCAGCCCTGTCAGGCTTTTCCTTCTGTTTCATTTGTGCTGAGGTTTTTATTATCATTAAGCCGATTGTATCTGTGGCACAAAGGGCTGAGTTACCTCGGTAACCACACTAGCTGGGATGGTAATCCATTTATAGCATCACTGCTCAGGTCTGATTAAATTAGCATGCTGATGACGTAAATGCTTGGCTGGGTGATGCTGACGAGGCTGCTCCTAATAGGAACTCTCGCCCTTACATTTATTCTCATTTATTTCATGAGACCCCTGCAGGAAATGTACAGAAATAAGGCTACAGATGATTGACTCTTGTTTTCAGAACAACTTGTGCTGCTAGCAACAGACAGCGCTTGATCTGAATGCAGACGGCAGCCTGCACATTTCGCCTTGTTTCCTCCTGCTGCAGAATTCCCCACGCAGCCCTGCCGAGGCAGAGCCCTGCTCTCGAGCCCTGCTTGCCATCTGCCACAGCAGCAGCGGGAGCAGCCACTCTGTCTGATGGTTATTTCCAGACACCGCTACAATAGAAATAAAAAGGGTAATAATAAAAGAAAAGGAACACCCTGGTTCTTTACTCCCTCTTGTGAGATTCCTGCAAACACAGACATCCTTTTACTCACTCGAAACAAGCCAGTTATTTATGTCTGAATTTTCAGCATCGAACAATACTGTTCAGTGCTCACATTTAATACCATGTGGATCAAATGCTTTCAGCATCTTCTGTCCAGCCCCTTGAGGGAAAACACTGACAACTGCATGATCACATCGCTGTGCCTGTTGTTTGATGAAGTGGTGAGAACAAGAGGACTGAGAGTTGCTGAAACTCCTGGTTTCCCTTCCCAGCCCTGCCTCTGATTTACTGGATAAGCAGTCTTTGGGGCAAGCAGCTTCCTAGCAGGCCGTTTGGGGCTCCCAGGACTTCAGTTTTTCATCTGTGAACAGGGAATTATAAAGGATACTTTTACCCTGTTTTTTTTCCTTTTTTTTGCAAGAAGTATGGGAGCGATTAAGTGTGTTTAAGTTCCAAAAGTATTTGGAGATCCTCAGGTGGAAACTCTGAGGTTCTGAACAATCTACCGTTTTAATTGTCAGATTTGATTTATCCAGTCAGCATAGAAGGATCTAAAAGGAATTTTTGAACAAAAGCAGTTTTGGGCTGGAGGACTAAAAATGCAATAAATTTTAAGTAGCAATAAATAGTTTGGCATTTGCCCTGGAGTGTGAGCAGATGTGGCTGCACAGAAAGCACTGGAGCTACACCTGCTTTGAGTCGGATTTGGACATGGAAATCTGTTACTTGTGAAATAAAGAGCATAGTTTTGAGACACGAATGTGAGTGGGCCAGTGCTGTCATTTTCTGGGCCTGCAGATCCTCATCTCGAGCTCACAGGGCTTTTCCTTGGGAACACTGGGGTTAAGGGGTGATGTTTGGGTGCATAGAAGCCTTCTCCCCATACCTCTCCCAGCTCTGGGTGCTCTCTTTGGGAAGTATCCAGCACTCAGAGGACCCTGCCCAAAATTTCAAGCCATTGCTCTGTAAAGATGAGGAGCACTGAATTTGTCAGCAGCAATGCTTCGCCCGCCTGGCAGCCAGCTGAGCCAGAGCATCCTGATGCTGCTCCGTTTGCTCAGTGCTCCCTGTGCAGCCGTAGGGAGCAGCTGGGCTGAGGATGCTCCTGCCCATTCCTTAGTCTGTGCAGGACACACATGTGCTCCAGCCACAGCCTGGCCAGCACCATTCTGAGATGGTGGCTCTGCTCCCCAGCCTCCTGTCAGGGCTCGTGTGCTTTATTAATGAAGGGATTTTGAAGAGTTTGATTCTACCTCTGGCTCAGTTCAAAGCATCCCTCTGTCAAGAAGTCCTGCACCCATGGCCCAGGTTTCCTTACCCTGGGGCTTTCCTTTAAATTCAAACTTTAATGGCTAATTCCATTAATTTACGATTTTCAGTGTACAAAATGTAAAAGGCAGCAGCAGCAGCATGTTGAGGAGCTGCTGTGGTACTCCTTGGCTGGACTCTCCTTCCTCCAGAGGTGACAGGCACGAGCAGCATTTTCCTGCTTTATTTACTGGGTAACTTTCACCTTCTGGTACAATGAGCTACTTCCAAGGGACATGGACTCATGGTGACCCACCCAGCACATGAGGTGATGGAAGCTCTTAGAAAAAATGTCCATCACTTAGCAAGGGGGACACCAGACCATACTGAGACTTGGCAGGTCATCCCTTTCCTCCTCAGGTTCATGGCAGCTCAGCTCAATAAGTAAATAATGAGCCCTCTGTTAATTACCACCCTTTGGTTAATTAACCTGTGTGCTGGGGCTGACAAGAGCGTATGGAGAGGAGGTGGCTGTCTCTGTTCCAGCAGCATTCACAAGCTGACTGGCAATATTTTGGCATCAAGACCATGTTTGTTCATTTCAGAGGCATCCTAAAAGCCTAGCTGAGGTCTCGGCCCCTCTTTTTCAGCTTTATTTCCCAAAGATTTATCAAAGATAAGAGTCATATTTTGGTCTGAAGGGTCTGTCCCTGACTTGGTTTGCTGAAGGAGAAGTTACTCTGGCTCTAATGAGCTCAAGTCAGTCAAGGACCGCAGGGCAGGAGGGGAAGTCCCACTGAAATTCCCCTCCCTTCCCCACGGGTTTCTGTGATTTTTGGCATGAGTGCGTTGCCTTAGAGTGCCTGGAAATTTTCATTATAGGTGAGCAAAATTTCAACTCATTTGTCTACCAAATTAGAGCAAGGCAGGAGATGAACAGTAATAAAATTCCTCTTTGTTGAAACAGACCCATTCTTGCTCATTTGAAGAAAAAGAAAAATCTCTCATGTTTGCATGTGTTTGGATTTTGATGCTGCTTGAGCCTGGTCCCTCTCCTCTCTGAAGTCCTTCAGATATTTGTATCTTATTTCAGTGGGAAAGGAATCCGTTGGCAGAATTTGGTTTAACACCATAGGGAATTCTTTTTATTTTTGGGGGGAGGAATCAAGAATTGGAGTTTTTAAACTATTTTTATTCTTCTAAAGGAAGGTTTGCTGCTTATTATTTCACAAGCTTTTATCTGGTGCTGAGTCATGGAAGTGAGAGAATGTGTAGGCGTCTTAGCATAAGAGAGAGTAATTCTGTCATTTACATTTACAGACAGTTATGCTTTCCAGAAAACTTTTTTTTTGTGGGTAACAAAAGTGATTAATCTGCTGCTGAAGCTGTCAAAGGAGGTTTTCTGTTTAAGAATTTTGTGAAAGAGAGAAAAATCTGTTCCTACTTATGGGAAATAAAAAGGTAGAAGTTGAAAAGAAAAAAGAAGCATACTGAAAAAAAACAGACAAGAAAATGTTCCCTTGCCTAATTATATTGTTCCTTTTTCATTTTATGTATCTATCCATCTGTCTATCAGCCTATATATCTATTTGTCTCGTGGAAAAGTCATGTGGACTTTGATAGATACAAAGCTAAATATAGTAGAATTGTGGCCAAGTTCAGCATTATCATTTCCAGCTGTTAAAAATATCATGGCATCGGTTTAAAATAATTTTTGTTTTCTCTTTAAAGAAAATTTACTTCAGTTTCTGCTTACTTTTCCATCAGGCTGTTTAGTTTTTGTGTTTTAAGCTTTTTCTGCACTCTTGAAAACTACTTTGTTTTTTAATTGGAGTCCAGGGTCCTCAGTTAAATGAATTAGTAGGAGAATAAACTGTTCCTTTTCTTTTCCTTCATCCATTTTTCCTTTTTCTATCTTTTCTTTTTTATAATTTCCTTCTAAAACGAATTTGCTATTAGGCTTTTCTTTTATTCTTACAAAATAAGGAATTAATGACAGCTGAGGCAAATCCTTTCCTCCTTAGGACATATTGTCAGCAGTGAGAACTGTAGTGCTGTTGAAAGGCTAAAGAGAGTTCACCAGTTTCAACCAAATTTGTATAGACCATCAATACCAATGGCATGATTAGCTGTGATTGTTGTACCCATTCCTAAGGACAAACTGGACATGAACTGTTTAGCCTGGAAATTTAGGTAGGTTTCTTTAACCAACTAGTCAGTGATGTTTCCAAGTGATCTTCTGGCAGGTAGAGGTGGGAGTAGAAAAGGTTGATCTACTTTCAGTAGAGTTTACCCCGTTATGAAGAGTATGATATGCTGCATCTGCCCAGGAAAAACTTTCTTTTTGGAGTTCCAGCATAGCTGATACTGTGTGGTTAGTTAGAGGCAAGAGAGCTGAAGCAGGATGCCATGCTGCAAGCTGTTATTGTCACAAGTAGTCTTGGATGGAGAGAATGACTAATCATCATCTCACCTCCCACTGAGGAGAGCATGCAGGGCAGAAGAGATGTCCTCTTCATGTCCCACCAGGGCAGAAGGGATGTCCCCTCCATGTCCCACCTAGCTGAAGCCTGAAGCCAAACCCCAAATGGACTTTTGACAAGGGCATGTAGAGACAGGACAAGGGCTAATGACTTTAGGCTGAAAGAAGGTAGGTTTAGATTAAATACAATGAAGAAATTCTTCCCAGTGAGGGTGGTGAGGCACTGGCACAGGTTGCCTACAGAAGCTGTGACTGTCCCATCCCTAGAAGTGTTTGTGGACAGGCTGGATGGGGCTTTGAGCAACCTGGTCTAGTGGAAGGTGTTTCAGCCCATTGCAGATGGGTTGGAATGAGATGAACTTTAAGGTCCTGTCCAACCCAAACCTTCCTATGATCATATGATAAATGCCACATCTGCTCACTTACTTTGGTTAGAAGGGGTCTGGTTTTGCATCACCCTTGTCCCTCTCTCTTCATCCCCCATTTCTTACAGCTGCCCTTTCCCCCTCCCCAACCGTAGTAGCTTTAGCCATAGTCCTTTGACCTTCATCAGAAAATTACTTGTGCTGTGTAAAAGGAATATTGATTTTTATATCACATGGCCCACGAGGCATCAGAAATCACATTTTTTCCCGTAAGTGTGGCTTATCTCTAGCTTTTAGGAAAAAAATGAGCTTTGGGCCCTGTGAGATTTCCTGTTCAGCGTGAATGGGCTCTGCATTTAGATCTTTTCACTGGAAAGCCACGCACTGCAGCTGGACTTGTAAATTAAAGGGGGGAGGGAATTAACCTGGCTTAACCCAAGTTTTGACAATTCCATTGAGAGGCCAGTGACTCATTTAGAGAATTCATCGAGTCCACAAGGGCTAGAATGATGCTTCTGAAAGCTTATAGAATGTCATTGCTTTGTGTTTTAACAATTGGGTCCTGCAGTGAATTCTTGTGGGTTGTTATGGAAAAAAGATTTATTGATGACTTGTGATGCCAAGACGCTTGCTCCGTGCAGGATTTTTTTTCTTAAAATACAAATACATCATAAACCGCAAAAGAAAAAAAAATAAAAGGATGCATTGCAAGCTAGAAATTAAATATGATTTAATCCCATGATAAGTTTAGCCCTAGACCTGAATTCTCCCTACTCCCCTCAAGTTCAGGTCTGGAGCTTAATTTGACCTGTGACAAACAAGAATGGAAGCCACGAAACTCCAGTTTGGATCCAAAATTCCTTGCAGTTTTTGGGCATCCACTGCTGAGTTTTGGAGAGCATCAAGCCCTTGTTAGAACATTGTTGAAGCCAAGCTACTCAGAAGGACTAAATTAATACTCCCTAGTCCCAAAGATTTTAGCATTTAGTACTCCTGCCCCAGGTCTAGAAAGTCACTGTTTCAAATTCTGAAGTTTAAAATGTCAAAATCAGTTAGACTATAAATCCCAGTAGCCATCAGTATGCATTTATACATCCACCACAAGTAAAGAAGTGAGGAGAGAGGGAGAATATGTCTGTTTGTTTTGAATTAGCACACTTGGGTTTAATTCCTGATGCAGAAGGGTTCATGGCCGGGTACATGGGTCAGGGTGCACAGCTGGCCTGGGAGCTGGGCTGGCAATGCTGCTGCTGTGCATGTGCCAGGCTGGGTTCACAGAGGTGCTGAGGTTTAGTCCAATGCAGGCTATATTTAGCCTTGACTGTAAATTTCATTTGCTTTCACTCAGGTTGCAGCAGTATGAATTGCCAAGATCTCTAGCACGTTGAGTTTTGAACAAAATTAGAATATTGTTACCTGGGGGAAGTTAGTTTCATAGGATTTGTTACTGTTTGCAAAAAAAACCTCCACTGTGTTCCCCGTGGGAAGAAAATCCCTCTGGATTCAGAGGCAGTATAGCATCATAGAATCAGCTGGTTGGAAGAGGCCTCAAAGATCATCGAGTCCAACCATCGTTACTAGACCATGGTAGTAGGCCAAATCCAGGTCTGCAACATCTAGTGTGTTTGGAGTAAATGTACTAGAGTCAGTAGACATACTTGAGCTGGCCCCAGTGTCACTGAGTTCAGAATCTGGCCTGATATACATTTTTAAAAAATGTAATTCAGGCAGCAAGAGGTATTGGAGAATATTTTAATTCTCAGCTGTGACTGTGATAACCCAATCAGCAAGCCATGGAGCAAATGCCTTGGGATGTTATTTTGGTCTAAGAGCAGTGTAAGCGAGGAAAATTACAAATCACAACTTAATCGAGCTCATTAGGTTGTTGTTGATAAAGTTTAGCAACTTTTTTTTTTCTCCTAAAACTTGCTGAGCTGAGAGGAGTGTGTCATAAGAGAAAACCTGGTACTAAACTAGCATGTAGGACTTAGCTGTAAAGAAGGTTCACATTTTTGGACTAAGTATATAACCTATTCAGCAGTATCAGTCATTGAAAATACTGCTCTTGCATTCTGGTTAAGACTGAAGAGAAGGGTTTCTTTGTTCTTTGATTTTTTGTGGTTTTTTATATTAAAACTTACAATGCCTATTTGTGGTTTTGTTTCCTCAAGGCATATTTAGGAAAACTGGATTAATTTATAATGCCATTTGCAACAGAACGAAGCCTGGTGAGGCAATGGATTTGACATTGCTTTACACAAGCTTTTTGGAGTGTTACTATTATGATTCTGAATTTTTATCACTCTGCCTTTTGAGTAAACACTTTATTTACCATACATTTAATGTAATGATATGTTCTCTGTGAAGTGAGAAAAATAGTGCAGAAAGAGTGATTATTCTGAATTAATAATTTAAAAACAATCTAACTTTCTGTATTGTTATATACTCGAGTGTTGCTGTGATACAGGTGGCTTCTTTCCTTGTGCTGTAGATTAATGCTCTCTCTTTCCTTTTTTCCCACTCGTTACAGTTCTGCCCCAGTGTTTTGACTAGAAATGTTGCAGGGGGTAAATTCTGTATATCTTAGTGTATGTATTTATACACTTAGAGAATAATTTTAGTAGCCACAGCAGGTGAAAGGAAACCTTTCCAATCAGATTTCTCAACATCGTGCTTGGAGTCTGTGATATTGTGGAAAGACTAAGGTATTTTGGGCATTGGTGATAACCCAGGCAGACAGCTAAATGAGGGAACGTTCCACTCCACTTCCCAGAAGGAGCCATCTGGGAAAACGGTTAAATTTGACCTGTTGTTGGAGCTCGTCAGCCTTTTGGAAAGGTGTACATTGAACCTAATAGGAAAATAATCTTTCTGTCACATCTGCCTGTCTTTTATGGGTTTCTTTTGGTTAAGCTCTTATTTTTTTGGTGAGCTGTATAGTTTTTCTCTGCTGCTAACCACTCAAGTTATTAACTTGAATCATTCTGTAGCCCACTAAAAATACTGGCAGATAACAGTGGGTTCTGGACCTCAAGTGAACCATAAGAAAGCAGATGTTGTATGAACACAGAATTGTTCACTGATGCTTCTGCTGCTCTGTACTGCTATTTGCACAGGCTTTAAAACATGGGGAAAAGAAGAATAAAAACACATGGTTTTCACAGGAAATAGAGACAATACTAACATTCGAAAATGTTTATGCCCTCTGGTAGGATAATATTTTAAATCTGGTTTAATAGAGTTTTGGAATTTGAAAAGATAAATAGGTTATAAATGCAAGCAATGCAGCAAATAAAGGGAATCGTAAACAAATAACAAGTAACACAAAGTAAACCAAGTAGTGTCTGAGTGCATATGCATTTCATATTATTTTATGTGTGCATATGCACACTCTTTTAGTGTTCTCTAGAATTAATAAGGAAAGAAAGCTTGTATACTCTATAAACACTCTAAAACTCCTTTGCAATGTAGTAAGAAACGAGAAGCTTTTATAGAGGTTTTGGACTGTTCTTTAAATCTGTTGTTCAACACACGGTAGAAAATGATAACTTTTCCATATAAATTGTAGAAGAATTCTCCAAAAGACTTCATGTACACATACTTTTGTCCTGTCACTCACAGGTGCATGCCCCTTCCCCTCACTCATGCATCTTCCATTATGCCTCTTTAATCCAATTTTTATAGTCATGATGCATATCCATGGATAGTGGCATAATCTGTATAACCCTCAAACCTGCCCATATTTATTGTGCACAGGAACTTCTTTTCCATTACAAATAGCAAGTTATAAAAGGAAAAAGAAAAAAAAAAGTTGTCAAGTCTGTGGATGGTGTAATTACGATACTTTTAAGTTTCACTAGCTTAGTAATAGCAAAAGTCATAAAAATACTTTGCTTACCCAAAGTTCTTATTTATAGGGGGTGGGGGCTTCCCCATTGTCAGGCACAGCAATATTTTGCCTAAATTAAGCAAGGGAGTTTGTTCAGCCCATTAGAAGGGCCCAGTTTGGTGATTGGAAATGCTTTGGACATTCCTGTGTTGCTAAGCCTTAGAGAAGGTGCTCCTTAAGGAGCTCAGTTTCACTGCTCCAGGCACACAGTGACTTGTCTTCACATGGCACTGTGCTATTCTTTTTGTGGTCTTTGGTTCCGGGATTGTACTTGGTAGTTCTGCATTTTGGTGTGACCAAAGGGCTGTGGTGTACAGCTCTTAACCTAATTTGCTGCCCAGTGCATGTGTCACTGATTCAGGCAGTGCAGGAGGAAGCCATTGCACATTCCTGAGGTTCAGATGGATGCAAATTTGTCATTTTAGTGATGAGAGTGGGAAATTACAGAAATGTCCCAAGGTGAATTAAGAAAATACTTAACTTCTCGTGACTGGCATCTTCTGTAGTTTTTTGACAAAGTTATTTCTCCTGCTGATACCCTATGTTCTTGTAGATGAAGTTGCTACTGCATTTGATGTGGTCAAGTGGAATTGCTTAAATAGAAAAGTCGTAATCATAACTAGTTTTTTCTATGAATTAAGCAAAAATTGCAGCCCTTGACTGTCTGTCAGAGTTAAAAGTATTTAGGTCAATTGTTTGCACATCTTTTAAAACTGGCCTCTCACAGAGTCCTCCTCATAAATACCAGATGATCAGTCATCAGAAAAGGAAAAGCAAATAAAAAAAGCTCATAGTAGTCATCGTAGTGATAGCATTAGGTAAATAAAAAAGTAAATATGAAACTGAGAAGGAAATTCTTCCCTGGCATAACACTGTTGTGTTTTGGAGACCAAACTTTTCAGATGTGTTCAGGCTCTTTGGAATTAATGGAGTGTTGCAAAGTGGAAACCCAGATTGCCTAAAACACTTGACACCCGTACTGAAAGTTGAACCAAGGTGTGTGTATATAACTGCATGCATCAGTTGTGGAAGGCTGTTTTCCATGATAAAGTGTTGGAGGTCAACTCTTACCACCTCTTCTTTTGTGCACCATCTTATCCTTTAGTTTCAAGCTAGGCCATGACAAGGAGTACAAAAGAGGTTATGAACAGAAACATTAACAACTATGTTGACTCCTTTTCCACTCATGGTAGCAGCTGAAAAACAGATCAAAGCTCAGAAGCTGTTGTGTTCTTGTAACACTTTATGGCATTGGTAAGGTATTCTCGTCATTTGAGAACCAGAGATGAACACTTTATTAGATTTCTCCTCTTCTTTTGGTATAATGCCTAGGAGCAATGCATTTGAGTACCTTGATAGCTTCTGGTGATCAAGCCAACAAGCTGAATCCCATATAAACACATGTGGGAAGTATGAGTGTGGCTGCTGATCTGTGCACAGCCCATGCATCCGTGACACTTGCTTGTCAGCTGTAAACTAGAAATGAGAGAATGATGAAGCAGTAAAGAAAAACTTCATCTGATTAGAAATGGGGTTTGGCTGAGGGGTCTAAGGTTTGGACCAGACTTCAAAACTTTGGACTGAATTCTAAGAACATTTTGACACTTACAGAAATGTGTGCTAGCAACTGAGCTGTGTGCACGACATAGCAGCAGTGCAGAGTTGCAAAGATGTGTCTTCAGTGTGTTTGGACTGTCTGGACCTTATAAAGATGGGCAGAGAATGCTGTATATTGAAAATGCATCAGGTGTGTTAAATGGGAGCAGTGCATCTGCCCAGGATCTCTGGACATTCCACAACCCAGCTGGAGCTCTGCCAGGACTCCAGGCATCTGCAAGTCCCAACTGAAAGGCCAGATTTCTCTTTTTCACCCAGATGTTATTTCAGACAGAAAAAGAGGATACGTTCAGAGGAATCTGGCCATACATTATCACTAGTGAGGCAGCTTGTTCAAATACAGAATTTGAAGTCAGCAGGAGTTAGATGTGTCTGCACATCAGGAAACCCCCTAAAATGCCTGTTCACATTTTCAGGTACCTAAAGGCCTAGGTTTCAAAGCAGACTATTTGATTTTTCTCTGAGGTTATCCTTCCCGAATTCAGGGGAAACTGAGATTTGCTACCTCAGGTAGGAGGGAGGCTCAGCACAGCTGCCGCTCCTGGCAAGGCAGCAGCTCCACTTCCAGCGGGAGCCACTGCTTAACATGGAGGTGGAAAAGGAGGTGGGAAGGTCATGCCACTCATGTCATCCTGCTTCATAGGCTAGAAATGCACTTGCAGCACAGCCCCTTGGTCATGCGTTGGCTGCAGAGCGTGGCAGGATCCTGGCAGATATGAGCTGCTGGCACTCAGAAATCCCTTTGGTGTGCCGCACTAGCTGAGCTTGAGTGGCAGTGCACTTAATGCAGGGAAAAGGGATCTGTGCTTCTTACAGTCACATCAAAATTACCTGCTTATTGTGGAATTTGTCTCCACTAACTTGTGCTGTCTAAATATTCAGTGACTTGTCTTGCCTGTTTTTATGATTCTTTTACAGTCAGTGGAGTAGATTCCCCCAGCGGATGATTCATCTCCCCTGTTTTAGGCTTCAATATTAGAATGGGTTAAATGCCCCTGTGGAGATACACTTCAGAGAGAGCTTTAAGCACCTTCAGCTAGCTAAGGTGAATGCCTGTCATTGGGTTGGGAGAAGCCAAGCTAATTTTCCACCCTTCGCTGCCTTTCCCACCCAGGCCTCTAACCGCCACCACCACTGAGCAATACTTAAAAGATTTCAGCTGGCACATGCCTGAGCTGGCCCCATGCTTCAGTCCAGCTTGTGTCAGTGGACCAGGCAGCAGAGGGGTGAGGTAGGAAGAGAGATGCTGCACTGGCCCAGTGAGCTGGCAGCCCCCGAGAACGCTGCGTCCTGGGTTCAGCCCACCAGTAGTTGCCAGGTTCCTGCCTTTCGAGGAAGAAAGGTTGTTTCGTTCCTATCCTGGAGTAATTAGTGACTGAAATGCCTGAAAAAGGCAGCCCCAGCTAGAGCTGTGGTTCTCAACCTCTGCTCTGCAAACCCTGGGGATCCGTGGATCACTCCTAAGGTAACTAAGAAGAATTCAATGGAAGGTAACTTAAAACCCCATGTTTATTGTCAGTAGATTAACTTTCTCCATAAAGGAACTTGTCGCTTCTGAAAAACATTTGGGGGCTGCCAAGCATAAAGGTTGAAAACCACTGAGCTGGAGTAATGTATCTTTATATGTGATAATTTGACAGCTAAAGGGCTAAAGCTATTCAACTGTACCTTTATGAAAAATGCCTGGAGAATTGAATAGAATGGGATAAACTTTATGTTGGCATTTTTGATCCAGTCTGTGAAACTTGAGTAACTGAAGGGATTCTATAAAAAATACTCTACAAATGCACAAAATAAAAGCAGAATGAAGTCCTTTTCATAAGGGTTCCAGCTGATCGTATAGAATCATGCTCCTGCTGTAGACTATAGTTATTCTGTACTCTTTTTAAGATTTAACACTCACAAATGGCATAGAATTATAGGTTAATTTCTGTAGAAGAACAGGTTTCATCCCTAGTACCTATGTGATGACTTTTAGTTGTAGGTATACACTGAGTTTAATTTAAGACCTATGTAAATAATTTCTGCAGATGAAGAATCACTGATACTCATGATTTCGGGTTTCCCCACCAGCATAGTTTTGAATCCAGATTCCCAGCCTTGACAGTCAGACCCCTTGGACAGCACAGGTTTATCACAACACCATAGACTTCTTCTATGATGGTTGGTGCAAGAAACTCCTGCAAATATTTGTAAATTTTTTCAGCATTTAAGAAGACAGGGTGGGAGTTGCCAAGCTAAATGATTCTCCTCATGGTTACACATGGTCACTTTTTTTAGGAGAAGTGTTTTGGGGGGTTTTTCCTCCCACACTGATTGAGTTTTACTTGATTTTGTCAGTATTAGTTCACCTTTACTTGAACTACTGGATAATTCATTTGTAGAAGAGGCAGTACATTTAGGTACTTCCATCTGTGTTTAAAGAAGGCTCCCGTGCTTTCCCATTAAAAAAAAAGATTTTGTATTATAATGCTTGTGGTAGATGAGGTTCTGAATTTAACTCCTTCCTACTCTTGTTTCTCTTAACAACTCTGTGTTATCAACACCTGGGGTTTCTAGTTTACTCTCTCTGCAAATATGAATTTGCAAGAAGGGGTTGATGGTAAGTAGCGTGGTTCTAATTTGCACTTGCGAAGTGTGTCAGACAGTTTCATCAGTGCATGGCGAGCAGAGGAAAGCCTGTCTTCCTCTGAAAACAGCACTTAGAGGATGTCAGAGAGCGTGTTTGGCTGTGATAGTCACTTGCAAATGCAGTATGGTTTTGAAATGAGCTGTCCAGGAGCTGCTGGAGGAAGGGATGCCTTTACTCCTATGAATCGACTCTTTGTCTTTCTCCTTTTCCTTTCTCCTATTTCTACTTGTTTTCATGCTTCTGGGCTGTCATTTCAATATGCTTTTGGATGAGTCTACTTCATTGTGCTGGTAAAAGTTCTATAGATTCACTGGGATGAAACATTTGTGACAGTTATCTATTTTGCTGGACTGTCCCCAGTGATATAGATAGCCCTTTCCAGCTTTCATTACTCCATCCACCTGGCATCTTTATAGCCTCATCCATCCCTCCTATCCTCCTTGTGCCTTCCAGACATCTGTTGAAATCCCTCTTCCCAGTGGTATCTGAGTACCCTTTTCTCATCCTTATGCACATGCCTGTCCTCAGAGCAGGAATCTTGTCCATAGTTCATGTGCATTTATAAAGTTTTTTTCTTAATCCATTAGTAATCTAGAAGTTTAAGCCTGGGGTGATATTTGAGTGCATGGCTGGACTGTGGCTGCTCTTCTCCACACAAAAGGGCAGAGGATTTATGGTGATACCTCACCTGTGCCCTTGCTCAATTTGTGTCCCCATAAATCATCAGCGCTCCAGTAGTGTTAAATTCTATCTAACCTGTCCCATTTCTCTTCTACACCACATCAGCTAGCCTTACACCTCCCCCCTAAACCCCAGCTTTCATCACACACTTGCCGAGCACCCTCAGAGGAATTCAGAATGAGTCATGCAGGGTGCCTCTGGGGACTCCTACTGATGCAAACTTCCTCCTCCTCAAGGCAGCCTGTGGTTTGGTGCCACAATGCAGCCGGTACTTGTTAGCTGGAACCCTCACTGTAAAGTTGATGGCAAAGCTTGACCTCTGGCCTAGGCACCCAAAAATTGCCACCTTCCTTCACTGGGTTCTGGAGCAGGAGAGGAGACTCCCAGCTCATTCTGGTTGTAGTATCGAACGTAGGCGATGCTCAGTGCCAGTCAGTCGACTGTGAGGTGTTTTGGGTTTTTTGGAGAAAGGGTATATCATTCATTCTTAAGGTGTATTCCAGTCCAGGCAGAAGACTAGCATCAGCACATTAAGTAAAGTGTTACGTGGGTGTTTATATGTAAGATTAAAGTCCTCCAGTTCTTGGGATAGAATAGACTTCCATCACAAGAGCTTTAATAATAGTCTGTCATCACCTGCTTCCAGAGTCTGCATTCAGAACTGTATAATGGCATGAATAGGACACATTTATATTGGTTTGATTTGGTCTTCCCCCCTCCCCCAGTAGGCCATTGTCTTTATAACATTATCTACCTTCTCCCTCTTCACATGGAAACGAAAAATGCTTTTCTGGTGGTAATTACACAGTGCCACGCCATGGACCTTTCATTCCATTACAGTAAGTGGACAAACTACTGTCATTTACAAGAATGAAATAGGTGAGGGAATGGGAAAGTTTCTGGCACTCCCAAGCATAAAAGCCAACTTGACATGGGAGAACAATTCTGACAGAAACCAAGTTTTCTTACTAGCAGTGAGTGCTGGTGCAGTTGTGCTCTGATGCAGGGGTGGAGGAATGCCTGCTCCTTGTCAGGTGTTTCAGAAACAGAATTGGGCAGTATTAATGGAGTGCTACAGACCCTTAACCTGTCTTTGCCCTTGCAGTTCAACTGAGACACGCTTCAGCTCTTCCTTGCTCTGTTTCAAAATCTCTTTGGTCTGTCTATGTGCTGCCTTGTCATGGAATTGTTAGCAAGATCAGGGTGTGAATACATTGAGATGTTTTTCCTCCAACAGAAGTTTGCTGCCTTATTATTTCCCACCTCTGCATACACACCTTTTCCATCTCTCAGAACAGACTGATGCTCTTATTTGCCTGTTGTTGTTTTTTTCTGATTTTTAGTGTTTCCTCGTGGGAGGTTTACTGTCATGGGAGGTTTGCCCTGAAGGTGTGATTGCAGGAGTAAGGTCTTTACTAGTGCATCAGCAAAAAAGTATTTACATGCCACAAGGGAAGAGCTGCCAGTTGGGTGGTAGTAGAGCTTCCTTATCCCTTTAGTAGACTTGCATGTGGGCTGTGGACTAGAAGTTGAGTGGATCATCTCCCTTTTCTTCAAATGAGGTGGTTGCCAAATGTTGGGGGGCATTGTCCTCTTTCTCCAACCTTCTATGGAAGGTGAGTTGGGTACCCTTAGAGGCTGTGGGATGTAGATGGCTGAAGGTCCTCTCCAGCCGCTGGCCTGGGTGGTTTGGCAGCAATTGATTGCCGCCACCTGCTGATCAGGCAGAGGATTTCTCTGGCTTGGCTACAGTTTGTGTGTGAGGTGTCCCAAGAGCCTCCACCATGCTCTTCCCAGCAAGAGGATGATGGACAGTAGGTAGAGGTCAGGGTGCCTACATAAAGCAAGAACACCTGGGGACAAATACAAGATTGGTCATTTAGAGAAAGGTGGTGTGTGCCTCGGAGTGAACATAACCATGAGTGAGGGCTGAGCTGGTCTTACTTTGGGCTGCTGTGAACTTGGAGGTTGTCAAGCAGATCATGGGTAAGATCAAGCCCAATGCAGAAAGTTGGGATAAGATATAACCTCATATATCTATGGTGTTAAGTACAGTCTAACTGCATGTCTTCACTTTAGTGCATCTCTGTATAGGAAGGCATAAAATTCAGGTACTCTTTCAGAATAAAGGAAAATAGAGAGGCAAGAAATTTTACCTAATCCTAAAACTCCAGAAATTCACGTTTGCACTTCTTTGATTCAATGGAAAGGCTTAAAAGTGTTCTCCAGTGTTCTTCAGAAACTATTTCACAGTTAGCTCTTTAACAAAGATGTCCTTTCACACTGGTGTTTTTGAACATTTAAATGCCAGGTAAGCCCGACAAACGAGTAATTAGACAGAAGGATGTACAGTGCCTATTAGGATGGCATCAGTGCACTAAAGCTTCTTGCCATGAACAAACTGCAGGAAGCGGCAGCACTTGCTGTGATCCTGTTCCCTGGCTGCTCCCGCACTGCTCTGCCCGGGGCAGCGGTGCAGGGTTACAGGGCTGCCGTGGTGGCAGCTGACTTTTGAGGCTCTTGGGAATCCTGCCCTGCTTTCTGCCCTTTAATGAAGCATGTGTAACATTTGCCTTCTCTCGGGTCACTCCAGGTTTTCAACCAGCAGAGCCAGGGGAGGGACACCACCTTGTTTTGATCTTAGATCTAAGCTGTAAGTTAATTCTTGCAGCTTGGGACCTGCTTTTAGGCCATCCCATCCTGCTGCCTCCTGCATGGTTAAAGGAGCTCCTGTATCCAGGCAGAACCCTACAAGTGCTCTAGGGACCCAAGGAATTTCATGTCTCCACAGAGACTATAATCTCATTTTCTCTCTCTTTTTCAAAACACTCTCATTTTCACAGGAATGCATGGGGTTTCCCCTGATTATTCTCCAGTGAGTCTCCCTTCTTTTTCGCACGTATCATTTTTTAATTTGTATGTTTGTTAGGAGGCGGAGGAGAAAACTCCAAGGAGAGATGAAATGCCGTGCGCAGCAGTTCCGCTCGGCTGCCGCGGTGCCGTCCCTGTTCTGTCAGAGCAGGGGAAGGTTGCTATTGCCATTTTATAACACATGGTCTC
>NW_008686313.1:0-459 GCF_000695815.1 Acanthisitta chloris
AAACATTAGTTGCCACTAAATTGGCAGTGACTGGAGTCAAATATACCTGTTCTGCAATTATATCTGCTGGGTTAGTATTTATGGGAATGAATAGCCAACTAGGCCAAAAGGACCTGAAATTAACCCTTAATGACATCATGCTTAAACTGTTGCTTCATTCGTGTATTCATCAAGGCTCTCAAGAACCTCTGTTTCAGCCAGTCTCAGGTGCCACTGCAAGTGGTAATGCTTGCATTCCAAGAAGCTTGGAAAAAAGATTGGCAAATTGATGAGGTCAGTGCATCCTAAGTTTTGGCTTTGGTTATGTGTGTAAACAGAACTATCCTGTAGGTATATACTTTGAGAATCAAAAATGTATTGATGAAGATGTAGAATCCAATCCATGTCTCTGGACATCTTGAGTTCTCTGACTTACTGAGGTATTGTGATTTTTTTTGCTTTGTTGAAAATGTTCATGGA
>NW_008686314.1:0-17698 GCF_000695815.1 Acanthisitta chloris
TCTACCTCTCTTTCTCATCTACTTTTCCTGTCTACTTTTCTCTCTTCCTCTCTTCTTTTATCCTTTGGCACATGTTAAGTTACAAGCCGCACTGAGCGCTGTCCCCTTAAGTACTTGCTAAGTGTGATGATCAGTGCTGGGCTAAGGAGTTTGTTATGCTAAGTTAAAGTTTGCACGGAATCTTTCAATGCTGTGAAGTTTACTGATTTTCCTTTTGCCAAGTGCCTTATTCCACACGAGTGACCCAAAGTTCCTAAGTAAAACTTACTTCTTTTTGAACCTCCTGAGGATTGAGCTTTTTTCTCTCGTGCTCTGCCCTGAGTAATTCAAAATCACTTTCCCCTCAACCCTCTGCGCAGACCGGGTCATTACACTGCTGCTTCCCCTCTGTGCTCCCAACTGGGAATCCTTTTGCGAGAGCTACTATAGATCGCTTGCTCTAGAGAGAGTTTTGAAAGCTGGGCTTTGGTTGTTCTTTTTCTCTCTCTGAACTCCCTCCCCTAGCTGGCAGTAGAAGTATGCTGAGTCAGTTTTCCTGTGCCCTCGGGGATTAGGCGGCTGATGTGGAGGATGCTTTACAGCTGGCTCACAATAACTTGCACAGCAGAGTGGTGATGCTTGAAGGGGAAGCACAGCTGGTTTCAAACAAGGTTTCCAGCCTTTTTTTTCCCCAGCCAATGCACTAGTAAAAATAGAAATCATTCCTTACTTCATTGGGCTGAACTCCCCCCAACCCTCACCTGCTTGACAGCTGCCTCCTTCACTCCAGATGTGAGGTCAAACACAGAGCAGACCTTGCAAACCCAGATCTGACAGGTTTTGTACTGGTTTTCTGAACCTTCCTTGAAAAGCATTTGAGTCTATCTCCTTGACACTGCTATAAATTATCTATTTTTATTTGCTAGTTTTTAAATAATATGAAAGCTTACATCCAAAATAAAAGGTCACCCAGCTGATGGGTATGGACAGACACTTGCAAGCTGTTCAATTGTTTGTCAGCTGAGCTTCATCTACCACAATGTTAAGTGGTACCTCTTCTGGCCCCAAGGATGGTTTAAGTCTCAAGGTTTTGTGGCTCTGCACAAAGGTAGGACTGAGCAGTTGGATTGTTTGTACAGCTCAGGGGACAACTAGCAACCCATGGAATCACAGAATCAGTTAGGTTGGAAAAGACCTCTGAGACCATCGAGTCCAACCTATGACCTAACACCACCATGTCAACTAGACCATAACACTATGTGCCAAGTCGAGTCTTTCCTCAAACACCTCCAGGGATGCAATATGGTGCAAAAAAGCTCTAGGGCTAGGGGAACATAACAGACTTCACTGGGTGCAATTCTGATCTGAGCATTTCTCAAATCTCCCCACCTAGAGATAAAGGATGCCAACAATTGCTTTCGGTGGAACTACTTCAGCATGCAAAATAGCTGCAAGCCACAGAGACATAAAAAGTTCAGTTTCTTTGTACTCTGTGGATTCTGTAGGTCTTCCTCTGCATACTCAGGCATGTCCTCTAGCTATGAAAAGGCAGCCAAGCACTCCAGCTAGCCTAGATACTGTCCTGAAATACCCACTGCAAGCTCCAAGCATTATTGGTGCCTTCTTCTGTGCCCCACTGTGCTCACTTGTCTTATGGAGCTCCTGAGCTCACTTCTGCCTTCCAGTAAGACATTAAGGAAAGGTTCCTCACCTGGCGAGTGAAGTTTCCCAAACCAAAAGCTCATGTATCTCCTAATGCTGCACAGGACTCCTGATGGAGCAGAATTAACAACTGGGTTACAGGTTAATCTCAGGGTGAGCAACTGGTTCATGGGTCAGGTGCAAAGAACTATAGCAAATGAGGTTACATCAGGCTGGTGACCAGTCACTAGCAGGGCTCCACAGGGCTTCATCTTAGGCCCAGAGCTCTTCAACATCTTCATAAGTGACTTGGATGCAGGACTTGAAGGTATACTAAATTTGCTGATGATACTAAACTGGGAGGAGCTGTTGTCTCCCTTGAAGGCACAGAGGTCTTGCAGAGAGGCCTAGACAAATTAGAGGGCCGGGCAACCACCAGCTCTATGAAGTTTAACGAAGACAAGTGCTGGATTCTGCACCTGGAATAGGGTAACCCTGGACTACAGACTACTGTAGCAGACTACAGTACCTACAGACTGGGGAGAGAGAGGCTGGAGAGCAATGCTGCAGAAGGGGGCCTGGGAAAAGTCAATGGCAAATTGAATATGAGTCAAGAGTGTGCCCTGTCAGCCAGGAGGGCCAACAATGTCTTGGGGTGCATCAGGTACAGCATTACCAGCCAGTTGAGGGAGGTGACTGTTCCACTCTCCTCTATGCTGATGCAGCCTCACCTTGGGCAGTTTTGGGCACCACAGGAGAAGAAATATACAGAGCTATTAGGGAGTGTCCAAAGGAGGGCTACAAAGATGGTGAAGGATCTAGAGGGGAAGCCATACAAGGAGCAGCTGAGGTCACTTGGCTTAGTCTGCCTGGAGAAGAGGAGTCTGAGGGGAGACCTCATCACAATATACAACTTTCACACAAGGGCCAGTTGAGGGAGGTGACTGTTCCACTCTCCTCTATGCTGATGCAGCCTCACCTTGGGCAGTTTTGGGCACCACAGGAGAAGAAATATACAGAGCTATTAGGGAGTGTCCAAAGGAGGGCTACAAAGAGTGTGAAGGATGAGGGCCAACAATGTCTTGGGGTGCATCAGGTACAGCATTACCAGCCAGTTGAGGGAGGTGACTGTTCCACTCTCCTCTATGCTGATGCAGCCTCACCTTGGGCAGTTTTGGGCACCACAGGAGAAGAAATATACAGAGCTATTAGGGAGTGTCCAAAGGAGGGCTACAAAGATGGTGAAGGATCTAGAGGGGAAGCCATACAAGGAGCAGCTGAGGTCACTTGGCTTAGTCTGCCTGGAGAAGAGGAGTCTGAGGGGAGACCTCATCACAATATACAACTTTCTCACAAGGGGGAGTGGAGGGCTATGCACTTCTCTCTGGTGACCAGTGACAGGATTACAGGGAATGGTATGAAGCTATGTCAGGGTAGGTTTAGGTTGGATATTGGGAAAAGATTTCTCACCCAGAGGGTGGGTGGTCACTGGAACAGGCTCCCCAGGGAAGTGGTCACAGCACAAAGCCTGCCAGAGTTCAAGAAGTGTTTGGATAATGCTCTCAAGCACATGGAGTTGGACTTTGATAGTCCTTGTGCATTCCTTCCAACTCAGGTATTCTATGACTGATTCTATGACCCTATGATCCAGCAGGAAAACCATAGTACGCAGATCAACCTGATGTTTTTATGCCTCTTTCAGTGTACCTGATAATACTCAAACCTCTCTTAACAGCAGATTATAGGAACTCCATGACAATGTGGAGCAATTTGATGTTTTGTGTTTTTCTACTCCATGGCAATATGGAGCAATTTGATGTTTTGTGTTTTTCCCTTTGCAATTGCTGGCGCACTGTAGAAAAAGACAGCTGATGGCTACCTTGCCTTTACCTTAATCTGGTAACAGATTACTGCATTGCATGGCAGAAATCAGCTGTGCCGCAGACTCCTTCCTCTAGCTATCATCACAGTTAGATGCTCCATTTTCTTCAGAAGCCTCTTCGTTCTGCATAAACTAACTTTTCTATATAACTTATGTGATCACAGCCAAAAATATGCTGGAGTATTAACATATCCATTCCCAGAAATACCTTCAAGAGATACTTTTTCTAAATCTCTTGCTCAGCAGTAAATGCATATGTGGTTCTCTCTTCTATTAAGTGAATTCATTCTCCAATTCCAGAGTTGGCTGCTCAACTTTAGTTCCTCTCAGGAGATAGGAACTGAAGGAGGTGGATCAGGATTCTGATCCGGTAAATGGATTAAGATGTCTGAACTGGTATTTGGTCACACGGAGACATCTAAATCCCAGTCTCAATAAAATTCAGCTCACTTGTCACTGGGATTTCATGAGATTTTCTCCCTGTAGTATTTATCAGGTTTGCTGTACCTAAAAGTATTCCTATAGCCATTATCAGGTTCTATTTCCTCTTTTGAAAATCACAGAACTTGATGTCCAGCCCAGTGCAACACCCAGGCATTTTGCAGAAAGGGCTTTGCCTGGAGGTGTCCCTTGGGGGACATGATCTGGCAGGATGCTGCTTGAGGAGAATGTTTCCTCCCATGGGGCCCTTGCCTGCTCATGTGTTTCATGTTGTGGGACAGAAAAAAATAAATTCACTGCTATGATCAAACATTGTTCATTTTATAGTCTTTCAGAAGGCTTTCTGTACTCAATTAAAACCTGGGCTGTGTTCTTCATGAATAACATTTAGCATTTCTCCCCACCCCCTCTATTTCAGAAAATACTTGTTTTAATGTACATTGCTACCAGCCAAGTGTCACTAATTGCTACAAGTCACAATGTTTGCAAAAAATCGATACAAAAAGAAATAGCAACTGAAATGGAATGAAGGAGTCTTGACAATAAAGTCCCTTTGTAGCTAAAATCAACTGAAAAAACAACTACTTCTTGCATAGGAATGTCTTTTGTTTAATCTTATTTATTTATTTATTCTTTCCTCATAGGAGTAAAAAAAGTATAAGATCAGTGAAGCAGGATGAGGAGCTTGCACTTCTTCCCTGTCTGCCTCTGCCATCCTCTAGGTGTGACTGGCATGGAGATGATGCAGGGGCACAATGAGGTATGAAGTGGAGTTTCACCCCAAGAGAAGTGGGAGAGTCGTGCTGTTCATAAGCAGGGAATATTGTGTGTTGGACTTAGAAAAATAGGAGGAAGAAGAGGGGGGGCAAAATATATAACTTCCCTGCTAATATATAACTTCTACCACAGTGGGATGGTTAGTGAATTATTACATTTGTCTCCCACTCAATCTGTATTTATTTCTGCAGGACTGTTCCTTACAAGAGACACAGTGAGTAAATACACTGTACCCAAGTTTTTATTCAAGTACTCTACATAATTTACGATGGCTTTTAAAGTCTTACAAATCCCTTTATTTAAAAAACCATAGCTTGAAGCTTATCCAACACAAGCTCCAAGAAGAAAAGCATTTTAGAAAATTAACTTTTTGTCTTTATTTTTTTTTGGACAAGAGGTACTGTTTACACCAAATGTGATTTGGAACACACAACTGAACTGAAACATATACAGTCTTACATACAACCAATTATCTACACGTCAAATAGAGAATTAGAGAAAAATTGCCTTGTGTACCACAAAACGGGGTAAACCCCCCACCCCTCTAAACCATCTCAATCTTTACATTTTGATTAGCAACAATAACAAAAGTCCAGGAAAAAGTGTTTCCATGTAATGTGATTTATGGTCCATCATCTAAACATTTGCACATGAAATATTTGGCTTAGGATGTTCCTAGACCCAACACAACAGACATGATGATATTTCATGGACCAGGTCTTGGCATGATGTAGTGGTGCCATAGAAGAAGGAATCAGCCCTTCCCAGCTGTTCTTATCTCACACATTCCCAGAGAAGGAGGTGGATGCAATAAAGCATTTTGTTTGTTTCTCCTTCCTGAGTGCTATCCCACTCACGGTAATGGAAGGTGAGCAAAGTGGGACAAGCTTTGACTGCTCTGGCAAACCCCAATAGCTATTTTTGGCAGCAGCGGGAGAAGCCTAATGGAAGGACCAGAGGAAGCCAGATCAGCAAACGTGAAGTTCATGAGCCTGATACACACCTATTTGAGGCACAGTAAGGCTCCTCTCCACTGTCAGCACTGACGTTTGTCCACAAGAAACCTTTGCCTAATTGTTTCCCACTGGGTTCTTCATTTCAAGAGAGATGAAAACCTCTCAAAATAACAAGTGCCAGAAACATTGCTGCCGCGTTTGTGCCATTATCATGTTGTTAAGGAAACTGCTGAAGGTCCTTCATTCTCCCATGATTTATTTTGCAGTTAGATCAACCTTGTGAGGTCTATTTATATCTAACAAGAACCCTATAGAGAAGAAAATCCAATCATTTATTAAAGACAAAACTGAGTTGAGAAAATAAATACCTGGTTAACTCAACCTCTTTCTGTTTACAAGTTGCCTGCAAATAGATTACAAACCTGACATCTTCTCTCCACAAAATTAATTTCCGAGTAATTTATATGAGTAATATTAGATTTATACTGTGTGTTTATATATATATGTATATGTATATATTTATGACAAGATTGTTACGAATATACCATATTCAAGAGCTCAGATGTTCTGTCTGGGTCTGTACATCAGACAGCATTCTGGTTGGATGAGAATGAGAGTTTTGGGGGGATTTATGTGAATGACAAATAATAGACCCTTCAGAAGCCTGTGAACATTCCTGTCAGTGTCTTAGCTTGCTAGAGTATTTATGGAACATTTGATTACATAAGTATTAGAGGCTTATTTTAAGTGAACATTAAATAAACCAAGTCACCACTCAGTATTAATATTCCAGTTTTTATAATAGAGACCTTGTATACTTTCCACTGGCAGAGAGAGCAAAGTGAAAATCGCTTTGAAGTTTTGCATTACTGCAAGACTTAAGCATCATGAGTTATGTTCTCCTTAGTCAAAGAACTGGCTTAAATTAATACTTCATAAACCAAAGAATTTTGGAATACATTTTTTGGCCTGCCTTGGCTCCTGGATGGTATTTTTGTGCTTCTCTCTGGGTTCATGAGAACCAGAGTTCTGTGATGAGTGCTGAGATTTCCAAGTAATGGCTGATTTCAGAGGCACTGATTAAAAACATCACACAGCCTCAGACTGGAAGTAAGATCACCAGAATTTTGACAACACCAGCCTGGTGCAGGTGCTCAGCTCCTTAGTCAACAAGCATGGCATAAATATGCAGATAGGGCCTGGTGTTCAGAGCTGCTGAACACCTGCTGCTCCTGCTGATTTGTATATGGGCTGTGGGTGTTTGCTAAAAATCAGTCCCTAATATTTCTCTTAGGCTAAGGGAGGTGGGGGCAGTGTACACATAGGGAAAGTGAAAACATGACCAACTGCATATATCTCAATGTAAAATGTTGTGTCGTGGTTTAACCCCAGCAGCAGCCAAGAACCACACAGCCACTCACTCACTCCCCCACCCATGGGATGGGGGAGCGAATTAGAAGGGTAAAAGCTACAAAAACTCATGAGTTGAGATAAAGATAGTTTAACAGAGAAAGCAAAAGCTGCAGACACAAGCAAAGCAAAACAAGGAATTAATTCACTGCTTCCCAAAGACAGGAGGTGTTTAGCCATCTCCAGGAGAGCAGGGCCCATCACGTGTAACGGTTCCTTGGGAAGACAAATGCCATCACTCCAGATGTCCCCCCTTCCTCCTTCTTCCTCCCAACTTATATACTGAGCATGATGTCATATGGTATGAAATATCCCTTTGGTCACTTTGGGTCACCTGTTCCAGCTGAGTCTCCTCCCAGTCTCCCATGCATCCCCAACTTCCTTGCCAGTATGGCAGTACAGAAAGCAGCAAAGGCATTGACTCTGGTGTAAGCTCTGCTCAGGAACAACAAAAACATCTCTGCATTATCAACTCCGTGTTCAGCACAAAACCCAAACATAGCCTCATACTAGCCTCTAAGTTAACTCTACTCCAGCTCAAACCAGCACATGTTGTTTGACTGTAAAGGAGGAAGAAGAGCAAGAAGCAGCATGAGCTGAAATGGTAATGACCAAGGCGAAATAGACCTTAGAAATAATACAAATCATGCTGCTAAAGCCTTGGAAACCTCTGGTTTTGCAAGCACAAAATGAAGGGCTGGATTATGGCGCAACATCCTGAACCTGTTCAGGGGTGTATGGCCACTCTGTGGCTGTCTTCTGATGCTGTGTGGAGCTGAGGAAAACCCAGATTTCATCTTGCATCTGCTGCAGCAACCAATGCAGGGGAAATGGCAAAGAAAAACAAACCCAGAAAAACAACACCACTCACCTCCTTCCTCAAACCACTCAATAAAAAAGAAAATGAAGCACTGTGTAAGAATGAAGAAACATGAATTTTGAAGTTCGCATAATAGCAGGATGAGACAAAAAATGTTTCTTGGTTTGTGCAAGGCCTGTACAAGGTGGATACCTAAAAATACAGTCAAATATTCCTTTGACAAATCAGCCATGGGTGGTTTGTGTATCTCAGCTGTAAAGCTTTGTAAATAATGAAGTTTTCAATGTGCTTTTAAAAGTCTCGAAGGATGCTGCAGAGCTATCAGCTGTCAAAATAGCATTCCCCAGGTTGTGCACAGAATAAACAAATGTTCTTGCACCTGCCAAGTTCAATTGCACAAGAAGAACCACCAGTTGACCAGTGTGAAAAAAGAAGAAGCAGATCTGCAAAAAAGGGTAAGCATATCTGCTAGATACATATACACACTGTGGGGAGATGTGAAATGTAGCTTAAAAAAAGCCAAAACCATAAAAGCTTGCCTTGTGCCATAGGCAGAATCCTTTTGTCTTCTGTGTGTTTGTATGATCTGTTGCTGTCTCCCGGCATTGTAGGAATGCAGAGGTTTAAATACTAAATTTTTCTTAAGCTTGTATTAATGGGATGGGATAAATGAAAATTATCAATGCTCTTGATAGGCTAGTACGGTTAAGTTGTGAATGCAGAGAGCACACAAATTAAAAACAAATCTGATTTTTTGCAATTATCTTGAGAAGTATTGAGCACCTGGGCTCCTTTAAAACCAGAGAGTGCTCTGGGTATCTGGTATCTCAAAACAGGCCATAAACTGATAGACAAATTCTGAAGCAGTGTTATTATCCAAACCTGCCTTCTGTCTGCAGTTGGGGTATTTCCCTTCATCTGCAATCTGCATGTTTCCAGGGAGACAAGATGAAAGAATAACACAGGTTAGGTGGCCTAACTAGGATCCTTCCTAAGGATCAGCACAACAATGGTTAATGCCAAGCACAAAATTCCTAGAGGTGCCACAGGCTTCAGTGTTAATACACAGTGGGTTTGCATTTGAATTGGGCAACTGCAGTTCGAAGCTACTAGATATTCATATAATGAACTTTTCTGTCTACTGAATCTTCTCTTTTGCAAGAATCAGCTTGGATGATTGATTTCAAAATAAAAGTGCTACGATCCATCCTAGAGAGAAACCAGGCATAAATGCTCTGTCAGTGCAGGTGTATGGCAAGAACTCTTAGCTTGTGAGAGACTGTGCAAACTGTTACACCATGGGAAATAAAACTTGGTGCAGTTGATAAGGACATATTAAAAGACAGTGAGTTTAAAAAAGATTAAATAAGAACACAATGCCATATGCTGCACTTACACCTTCATAGAGCACCATGGTTCATACTTGACATAGCAGTGACCTAAAAAAGCTCTACTTTATGCTAAAAAGCTTAATATTGAACTGATTACTCTCTGGCAACACAATCTTGTACACAGGTGCTAGTAATACAGGGAAAAGAAGAAGTTTTTACTACATAGATTGGTATTCCTGCAGGGCCTAGATGTTAGATTTCCTTTGTGCAATTTGAGACGTGGGCACATAAAATGTGACAGCTTCTCTCCCAGTGTTTTGACTTTCTGACCATGGAAACGAAGAAAATGGGGATGCAAAGAGATAGATGAAAATAAACATGGTTGGTGGCAAATCAGTGGTAAAACCTACGGTCTGCTGAGATCCAGCCTGGAGTACTTTCACTTGGACCACATTGTATGTCTAAAAGAGAATTCAGAGTATTACTCAAACAGTGTTCATCCAAATAAACCTACTTCAGTGGGCTGGATTAGTGGATACATGGTGGGAACACTACAATAAGAAAATAAGGTAAAAAAGATCTCACTGACAAAATGCACCACTGAATCTGTAATTGCCTTTTTTTTAAAATTTCTGTTGCTAATCTTGATTGGTGGCATAGCAGAATATTTAAATTGATATGATAAAGATTTTTAAAAATTCTGTTGGAGGAAATGCTTTTCAGCTAATCTTACTGGCTATCAAGCTCTAAGTTTAGATATTTCTCTTAAGCTACATATTCATTAGGCATAAATATTTGCCTGGTGATTTATCAAGTTTGTCTTAGCAGTACTTCATTCACATGGTAGGTGATCCTTCCGAAGTCCAGAACTGCTGAAACATAGCTTAATTTATGTATCTGCCAGACTACAGTCTGCATCAACTTCTTTGCCTCCTGGCTTTACTGATACTAGGTAGTAGCAGGCTTGAATTGAAACCTTTGCATATGCAAGCTAGAAGTGTAAATGACAAAATAAAGGTGTGGGGGGCAAGCTTTTGTGCTACTTTCAGATGAACATTATTTGATCATTATTTGAATATAGGGGAGTTACTCTGGAATGTGTTTGCTGGGTTTGAACAGTTTATATTTCATCCCATCTCTAAATATGAATGAATACAAATATGAATGAGGAGCTGCAGGCACGTAGTAAGGTGTTAGATTTGGGGATATTTTAAAAAATTGAACTTTTTAAGTAGCATGAAAACCATGTGTAGCTTATAATGTTTGATCGAGTGGACTGCCTTATGCAACAAAAGAACGTTTTCATCCATTCTTTTTGGGGTGCCAGTGTTGATTACAGTGTGTTAATACAGTGTAGGATGAAATACATGGCCTTGAAGAATAACCTTCATTTTTTTATATATAAAAAATACTGAAAATCTATCATTCTTAAAAGCCCATTACGAGGTCTTTTGGTCAATACTGGTGCCAGAAGTTTTTGTAGCATAAAATTATGGAGGATGTTATGTCTGATAATAGGACATACAAAGGGCAGACACGTTTCTGAGCCATCTCAAAGAATGGAGGAGATCTTTAAGCAAATACTTGCAGACTCTAATCACCATCTTACCTAATTAATTTCATTGGCAGCTTGCCATGTGGAAAGTATGCTGATAAAGACTAAAAGGTGGCTGAATGCACATAGAAAATTGCATACAATAAAAAACATTTGAGGTGCAGAAGGTGGTATGGACTGTTTGAAAGCACTCACCAAAGAGCACAGGCTTAAACATCTCCTGAAGGATGAGCATATAATAGCAGCTCTGTCCTTTCTCATCTGCTGAGTTTGATTTCAGGGCATCCTTAAGCAGCTTTGTCAGTAGGTTAGCACTGGCATCCCTACAATGATATGTGTAGGCTTAAAATAACTGTTCCTAAGGTGCTTCTGAAATTAAATTTCTGAAAGGAAAATGAAAGGCTAAATATACTCTGCAAGACTCCAGAGAACAAGGTTTAAATAAGCTGCATGAATGTGAAGATTTCCCTCTGTCCATTTATCACATCAAGATTCTTAAATTTATTTTAAGAAACCAACCCTGTGAAATTTATAGTCTTTGTCTGAGTCAGAGAACTGAACAGTCCTTTCTTTTTCTTATTTTTTAATCGTACAAGTTGCTGATCAAAGGGTTAATACACCAGCATGATTTTTCATGCCCTAAATGGCATCAACAAAAAAGTGAGCTACTAATCATTTGGATAAAATGGATTCATAAACTTGGGTTATACATTGTATATCTTCATTCAGCAACCACGTCTGCTACTAATCTTAATTATTTCTCCTGCAGTTTTATGTCATAAATGGGTCTTATTAAATTTATTTTCCTCTAGAGCTTACATGGTAAAGATGCTGATACAAAATGAGATCTAGCATGAATAAATATCATACTACTGTGAGACCTCCAGAGATACTTAGTTTCTGATACCATCTTGATGTTGTGTGGTGAAATGGAAAAGTGCCACAGTCAGCTTGTGGAGGCTTTCAAAGATAACGTGTTAAAATGTGAAAGTTTTCTAGCCCTTTCCAGCTCCTTCTAATGTATACTTAATGAGCAACCAAGTAAGGCAGAATGTAATGCAATCCATATATGTGAATTTTTCAGGTAGGACTGTATCTCATTTGCATTTTGAGAAGCCTAAAAGCAGAAAATCATTATGTCCTGTAGCTGCAGTAACCTGCAATGTTGAGGGCTTTCAAAAGAACAGCTGGTGTTAAGGGTCGAGTCTTGATATCATGGCACACCCACAGTAAGCCAAGTCATGAGGAAAAAAGTCCGGATGCCATGGAAGTTGATGCTGATTTTTCCATTAACTCCACTAAGATGAGATTTGACCTCAGGAAAGGAAAATACAGCTTCTGGTACACTGATAGCTTTTGTTTATTAGTCTTTGAAGTTTTCTATTCTCATTTTTCTCCACACCTCAGCTGAGGTTTTAGGATTATTTTTTAACACCCATTTGGTCAGGTTCCTACATTCTAGCTTCTTTCAGCTCAAAATGTTAGAGAAAATAAAAAATCCTACTTGTGTTGATGCATGAAAAATTGCTTTTAATTTCATGGGCTGTCTTGCATCTTCAAACTCTGGATTAACTAAGTAGTACAGACAGAAGAGTCTAAGAATAGAAATAGTAAGAACTTGCATTCAATCACTGCTTCTCAAAGGCCTTTTCTCTAAAGTGTACACTCAGACTGGACATGGAAAGCAGCATTTTACTGAGCTTGAGCAACAGCCTACATGTCAAGGTTGTAGACCAGAAACTACACACGAAACTGGATACTACAAAAAGAACAATAGGAAAGAGAAGTGCAAACAGCTGGCAGTAGCTGACAGCAAAACAGGTAACCCAACATCCTGTGTCTGAGAAATGGTTGCTCTGAAGAGTCCTAACAGAGGTGGAGGTACCACAAGAGGGACTGTGTAACCTCAAAGGAGTGTGGGAAGAAGAAAAAATATTCATATTGTTACAAATCAGGCTATTCAAGGTCTGCAGTTCTCAGTTCTTCTTCTGTGATGCAGTGGTGATACAGACCTCTTGGAAGGCCAACACAGGTTGCTGTTGGCATTTGAAAGCCACTGTTACTATTGGCAACTTGTGATCAGTCTGTGACTGCAATTCAAAAATCAAGCAAATGATAAAACACTAACACAGTGAGCAGGATGCGGAGACAAAGAACAGCCAGATGAAGGATGACCATACTTATTGGGGTGGAACATGATCCTGTTTTGGAGAAGGCTTATGTACTGCTCAGATATCCTTGTGGGGATGTCATCCTCCGTGAGGAAGGGGAAGATAGAGAGAGAGACACACAGCCATTGCAGTTTGCCACACCACTCAGTGTGTGCCAGGACTCCAAAGAGTCCCTTTGAAAAACACCACTCCAAGCTTTGCATTCCTTTCTTTTTTACCTGTTTTTCATGTGCAATTGCTTGCAGCTATATGCAGAGATAAAGTCTAATAGCTTCATGTGGGTGTTAGACTTGTTTTTTAAGCCATGTTATTGGCTGTTGGTTTGTGGGGCTGGGATCTAAAACTGACATTGCACTGAACCTGGGATTGCCAAGAGGGTTTTTTTTTGCATCAGCTTTTAATATGAATATTAAATATGTTAATTATGTCTAGATTTTATTATAAAAGTCAGCTATTTGTAATTTAAATGATTTTTATGTTAATAATGATGGGATATCGATAAATTTTTAATATATTAGTATTTATGATGAAAGATCATTTTGATTTTTATTGAAGAATTTTATGATTGTGAATTATGGTGTTTCTGAGGTGCATTATGCGTATATCTCACATGAGGCACACTGGTGTATTTATAAAATACATAAAGCATTTTGCAGTCAAGTGGTAGTTTTTGCTTGCAGTCGTGAGCAACAATGTGAGACAATTGCTATGCTATAAACCTACTCTGTGAGGGATTGTAAAAAGCTTTTGTTTCACTATTAGAAATGAATAATTTCTGTTTGAAACTGAATTTATTGGATAACTGCTCTGTCCTACTTACAGACTATTCTAAACCACCAGGGATGAGAGAGAAAAGCCTGCCCAATTGAAAGGTTGAACTAGCTGCTCTGCTTCATCTAGGCAGTCATTCATAGTTCTTAACTAATAATCAAGTCTTTTGGAGAGTAACTGACTTACAGTGTTACTGACTAGCAGCAAAAATTCATCAGAAAATTTCCAATATAAAAATCAATTGTTTGCAGTCCAGGTAATTGTCTTATGCATTATTGCACATGTAATGAGCTATACCAGTGTTTAAATCTCTGCTTATTATGACTAGTTCCCTTTCAAGTCCATAGCTAAATATATATAAATGGAACATGAGTGAAGTTCTTATAACCCGGCACTGTTTAGTTTTGAGGAAATGTATGTTAAGCTGACTTGGTTTAAGCAAAGCTGTATTTTGTATTTATTTTTGGTTAAATGCTGCAATATGAAGAGTACTGGAAATAGTTTTATACCGACTTGGGTTTTTCATAAGATGTTGCTGTGTTTAAGATTTTCCATATCTCAGCTTGCCCTTATAAATAGATTTCAGAGCACATTTAATATGAATTTCTCTCTCCTGTAAATATATGAGAGGAGTGTCAGAATCAGTTCAAGTTTTGGTGACTGTTCATAAATTATTCCTTAGTTCCTGATAGCAGGCTGCTTTTATTTAATTACTTACTTTCTTTTAAAAATATTTGAGTGAGTAAAAGCAATCATGGTAAATGGTGCAGGCACCTTACAGCATTAGAGAGATAAATCAGATTCTCCCCATACAAACAAACTTTCTTAGAGTTGTGTTCTCTGAATCAACAGCGATCCCCAGGGATTTTCTCAGTTGACTCTGTGCTGACAGCTCTCTGTCATATGTTAGGTGGAAACAATCCATCCAGAAAGTTAATGCCACTTCAGCCCTACATGAGAAGAGGACAGTGTTAACAGGACAGCAGGAGATGTGACAGCCAGTGACTTGATGATATGACATGGGAGAGGCTGTCAACAAGCATGGCTGCAACTGGGCACAAAACTTCCTGAGAGATGTTGGCCTAAATATCTTGCTGTATTGAAACAAGACTTTCAAATACACCTTTTGATTTGGATAAAATTTCAAGGGAAAGCCTGACTAACTTTATGCCAGCTTGACTGTGTCTGATTTTGCTTTTGGCCACTTCAGGCTGGAAGAGGTTCTGTGGCAATTGGCCTCAGAGATAAAGGGGCGTGAAACTTGCATGATTTAGGACACTGGTGCACCCAGACAGCTGTCCTCCTTTGGGTCTGGAGTGTCTTTGTAATTTGGAAATGCTTCCTGGCTGTGCAACAGCAGGTGCAATTTGGAACTACACCAAACACCAAAATATTTTGTGAAATTGTATTTCCTTCTTCTGTGCATCTCTATTTCAAAACCTGTCACTGCACACAGGCAACAGAGGCAAGTGTTCACTTGCAGTTGCCACTAGCATGCAATGTCTAGTAGTTGTGTTTGCCCCATCACCATTGGAAGTGTACAAGGTCAGGTTGGACAGGGCTCCGAGCAGCCTGACCTAGGGAAATATGTCGCTGGCCATGGCAGAAGGACTGGGACTAGATGATCCTTCATGGCTCCACCTGACCTAGGGAAATATGTCTCTGGCCATGGCAGAAGGGCTGGGACTAGATGATCCTTCATGGCTCCTCCAACCCAAACAAGCCTATAACTCTATGTCAAGGGATGGGAATAAAATTCAACATCTGTGAGTGAGGCTGTGAGCACAGACCCTCATTTGTGGTTGTGGAGGAAAACTCACAAGCACTGTTGCTTTGTTTCCTACTGTGTGTCTCCATACTCATGAAAAAGTTCAACAGGATAGAGGTACAAGGGAAGCAGGGCAGTTAGGTATATATTGGCACTATTTTATATGCATCAGCACCATGAGACATGGCAATTATAAGAATGTGGCACTTGCAGGAGCAAGACCATGCCTACATTGTGATCTGGGTCCTGCTCTTACTAGGGACCCACAACAGCAGCTCCACAGAAGGAAGAGCTTGTGCTCATCCCCACCTTGCATATTTTTGCTGACAGAGACCATTTGGGAAATGACGGGGAAAAACTGCAGTTGGTTTTATCATATTATTTCTGTCTAACTGTAAGGAAACTGGCTGGAGAAACTGCATGTTTAAGGTGGAAGTGGACTAATTTACTCACCTCTTTCAAGTTCTGTAAAACTGTGTTTCTGATGCAGGGATGCAATACAGGGGGCAATGATGAAAGCTGTGCTCACAGACTGACTGAACACCTGTGAAAATGCAGTGTAGATGGATGCAGATAAAGACAAAGGCCAATTATCTCATTGTCACTCAGAAACAAGTCTTTTTAGTAGCTTGAAAAACACCTATAAAATGCAGAACACCCTAAGGTTCTTACTGGTCTTTCTTTACAAATCCACTCCATCAATGTACTTCTTCGTCTACAGCCCTCTTCCAGGTGATGCCATCTTAAGGTCAGTGAAAAAAACCCTTGTAATGCATCCAAAGCAACAGGGATTCCTTGCCACAACCATGACAGGGTAAAGGTTTCAAGGTAAGATGCTGTCTCCTGCCTGCCTCCCTGTTGTATGAAGAGTTAGCACTCTCTGCCCTCTTAAAGAACTGTAGGCACTAGGTCCCACGAGTCTCTGCAGGTTTGTTCTGTACAATTTCAGGGGCATTACTGGCAGTGATGAGGCTCTTCACCTACTTCCCCCAGAATGTGGCTGTGAGTTTGTTGTTTTGGAAAGTATGAACTAGATCTTCTCTCTTCAAGGTTGAATTGTTTTTAGCAGATGTGTCAACAGTGCACACATGTTGTCATAACCAAAATTAACCAGGATGAATCAATAATTTAGTTTTCTTGTAAGTCATGTTCACATATGACCTGCAGGCTTTTTTCCATTAGCTTGGTTACTTATAAATGAAAGTGGTGTTGTGTGTGCCTGCTGCCAACTGTAGCTACTGCTCTATGAGGATTAGTTCTGAATTTTTCACTGTAGCTTTTATGGTAACACACAGCTGGTAATTTGGGAATGTGCTCAGAAATGTTAATTTCAGGTTAGCCAGAGGTTACTTTATTACTGTGAAACTAAAACTGAAGCCCTGGCCTCCTAAATCTGACAGGATTTTTACGATGGGCTATTGCATCTGAGTGCTTGATTTTTTAAGGCATGAGTTTGAGATCATTTTATGATGTATGATTATTTTTTTTCTTCCCCTGAATGTCAATCTGGTCACATTTAATTTTTCTTTTTTTGGTGTTGTGTCTAAAAATTCATTCCTGATGTTTTGAAACTCAATGAATGTCCATTACCTGATTGACCCAGTAAAATAATAGCTTCTTTGTGACTTTCTTAAAATCTCTGCCACTAGATTTAGCTCCTAGAGGTAACAAGTACTGACATTCCAGCAGTGTATTCAGATTGGTTTTGTCCCTCCCGCCCCCCACAGATGGACCAAAGTCAGGGTTAAAACTCTGATCACATCACGTGCAGTGCCCAGTACATATCTGCCTGTGGTGCAGAAAGGAGTTCATTCTGTGCAATGTCACATCTGGTTTTCAGAAGCATTAAATTCATGCTTGCACAACTCCCTGGATCAATGTGATTATGTGTACACTACAGTGACCACTAATCTCTGTAGCCTACAGTGAGTCTTGTTTCTGAAAGGAGGATGTAATGATGGCATTGCATGACAATCCCAGCTGTTCTTGTTGGGGTCTTGCATGCTTTCCTAGATGTTGAAATCATGAGATAATACCTTCTTTTTCAAACCTGTGTTGCAGCCATGTGAGACCAGACTCCTTTGTCTTTTTATCCTGCTGGAGACTGGTCAGTGCTCCCTGGGGAAGGGATTACAGAAATTTACAGTGGTTTTGGGGCAGCAGTTCTTCGGTTTGGGCTGTTGACTTCACGAGCTT
>NW_008686314.1:17736-40525 GCF_000695815.1 Acanthisitta chloris
TGATGTTGTGTGCTGGAGGGGAGTCACAGGGACAGCCGCTGAAAGGCAAGCAGAGTCTGTGTAATAACAACTTGATTTCAGAGCTAAAATGAGAGTCTGTAGAGGACTGGTGGCTGCAGCAAATCTGTCCCTGCCTGAGAGGTGGATGCTGCTGAATCTGCTCTCATTGTGAGAAGGAAGGAGAACCACAAGCCTGTGCCAGAGGAATGGGTGGCAAAAATCAGGGAGAAAAAAATTACTAGCAAAGAGTCAACAAAATGAGTGGGCTATTGTCCAGGATGTCCAAGGCACATGGCACTGCTGGTTACCACAGCTGCAACTGAAAATCCAGGAGATGACAGGAGTAGCTGACAAACATTTAAAGATTACTACCAGCTGTTTAGCCCTAACCATATCTCCTTCTCTGGTGAGTAGAGAAAGTTTTGGACTGGAACTGCTTTACCTTCTCTTTATCATTGAATGGCAAAGATGATATTTAAACATCTTCTGCAAGATCAAGCTCCTGAATGCTGGCAATGTCTTACCCTGCAGTAAGATCCTTAAGCCTGATGGACTCACAGCCCCCTGTCTTTGCATCAAAGCAGGTGGGACACTATGCTTTCCTCCTTCGTCTGGCTCTGCAGCCTGCTGGTCTCCCCATGGGTATTTGTGCAGAGTGGTTGTGGCTCCTGCATAGTTAGAGAGGGAGGGAGAAGTGTCCCTGTGTGACAGGCAGTGCTCTTTCACAATGAAGAGGACTGCTTTCTGCCCTCTTACTTGCTCTGTTTGCCTGCCAAATGCAGATAACATTGTAATTTTGTCCTTTGGAAGCTGCACTGCTCTCATCTTTCATCTTCGCTGAGTCTTCTTCTGCATGCTGTTTGCCCTAGCAAACACGGCCAGAGGCATCTGGCCAGTCCTCTGCCCCTTGTAACTGTTCAACTTGCTAAGAGAGATGGGCTCTTCAGAGAAGGGAAGTACAGCTCCATACCGTTCTTACTAGGCACTTTTCTATGCTGATAAATTTGGCTTTAGCCTCTGAAGTACAGCTCCATACCCATTCTTACTAGGCACTTTTCAATGCTGATAAATTTGGCTTTAGCCTCTGGTACTTCTCCTCCCCTAGGAACACTTTATTTTTATTCACAACTGGAAATGCAAGCGTAACCGCCAGTGCTTGAGGTACCCAATCTGAATGTGAAAGACTCTTCACCCAAGGGAGTGCTCAGAAATTCCGCCCACAGACTGTTGGCAAGAGTGAGACTTTGTCAGATTTTTTCTGGGTCTACACTTAGTTCTTAAACATAAGAAAAATGGATCAATATTGGGAGTCTATCTTCCCTCTTAGTCTTGTGCTGCTGTTACATCTGAGACTTAGCAAAAGTATTTGGACTGAGTTAGAGAGGCAAACAATTGAATTTTTATGAATCTGCAGGTGACTGATGGGAAGGAATGGACAACATTGAAAAAACCTTTTTTTTTAAAAAAGGTTACCATCAGAACTGCTTACAGCTAAAGGTAATGACTAAATACATTGGGATCATTGAATTTATTCATCTGAATCCTAATAAGAACATAAAAGCACAAAGGGATGTTGGAGGACATGGCTGGTCACTGGCAGGGGAAAAGAGGATATCACAGTCTGCCAAGGTGAGCAATGAACGATTATCTTTCCTCTCATGTACTTGACAAAGCTGCAGCTCTTACTTTGGTTGGTGCTCTGGATTTGATGTCATTTTCTCTCCCTTCACATACAATGAGGTGAAACTTTAGGGTGGAGCAAATAGGTAAGGAAATTATGTAAACAAACCTCCCAAATAATTATAACTCTGAAATATTCTGGTGTCTGGGCTTGCCAAATTTCTCCTTGAGCAGGAGAATAGCCATTCTCCTGCCTGACCATCCTACTCTGCCAATGGTGGAGCTGTGGGCTGCTCTGCTGCTGCTCTGAGTGGTGGGTAGGAAGGCAACTGCTCCAGGGTCTTTTCTCTGGGCTTTGAGGTGTCCTCACTGATGCCCTGCCCTAGCAGAGCTTCAGGCAGTTGAGCACTGAAAGGAAGAGAAACATCCACATCTGAGAGTGTGGGAGGAGTCCAGCCCCAGGTGAACACCAGTGCCATTGCAGCTTGCAATTGCTCTGAATAAATCTATTCACAGGAGTTTCTACATAGGTGGATCAAAATACATATTTTGCTTGTCCGTTTTATTGAGCCATGAACTCTGTTAATTTCGGTATGGATAATTAGGCTCAAGTCTCTTTAGTATCTTTCTCTGCTAAAGAAGAATTGCTAACAGGATTTCCCTTAAGCAGGACCATACCTAGATTTGCTGCAATTATCTGATTAAGGCTGTCATGGCTTTTGTGCTTAATTATACTGCAGAGAAGCATGAATACAGCAGGGTGCCTAAACTGATCTTTTCTCAGACATGAACACTTAGTGCCCAGCTCATATTCTGGTCATTTCCTCATGCCTGTAGTCCCTGTACAGATTCCACCCTATGAGTGCTTTGATTTCTTCTTGAAATTTTATTTACTATGTTCTTTCACCTTCTCCTAGAAAGAAATTGGTTTGAAAAATTCAGCTGTAACATTTCTTGTTGGGTTTTATAAAAGCAAAATTATTAAAAAAATAAGGATTCAATGACATGTAGAACAGCAACAGAGGTTTTTATTGAAGAGGTTAACACAGGTGGCACAAAACGTTTCAGGAGCTTAGCAATAAATTTAATTTCACTTTGAGTTGACAATGTTCAGAAAAATATGTTAAAACAAAAATTTCAGTGAGTCTAAGTGATTTTTTTCTCTCAGTTTTGTAAAGCTATTGTATTTTCCATTTAAAATTTCTCATTACAGTTTTTGCAGGGCATTTGCTTGGAGAGTTTTCAGGCAGCTTTATTATGTTATTATGGTGTTAACTTATGAGGCATTTCTCAGTCATTTTCATAAACAGTATTGGGACATAAGAATGACTCCAAGGGCTTATGTATGTGACTACTAAAGACCCTCACTGGGCACTCTAAAAAACTGGTACAGCTTTAGAATGGCTCTTAAATAATGGCTTCTGTCACAGCTAATGCATCCCAAATGGAGTTCACAGAACCCTGTGGGTCATTGCTCAGTCTACTGTTTGCATGTTAAGGTACTGCTGGGAACTCCTGGAGATGCTGCCTTCAGCTAGACAGTTGGCTGCTTGTGCAGAAGCCATGTTCAGGAGAGGGAAAAGGAGAAAGAGAGATGCTGAGCTCAGAGCTGCTCTGAGAGTTGGTCTTCCAAGCCTCTTTTGTTGTGAGTTCACGCCAGTAGGTGAAAATCAGATCTAGCATATACTTTTGTAATAGCTACTTAATGAATCTGTAAAAATCAGAGAATTTCCTTCATATGGCTTAGACAATTCAAAACACCAGACTAATATTTTTTTTCCTTTCTTTCCTACCGAAGACTGATTCTATCACTTCTTCCATACATTCTGTATTTAGGATTGCATTTTGCAAATGGACAGTCTGGGCAATAAGAGATTTGAAATCCACCCCTGTGGCTAGACAAGAAGCTCTGGTAGAGAGTTAATGCTTTTGATGACCAAACATGTCCTCCCTAGAGTATTCCTCAAAGCTTAGGATTCATTTCCTCTGTTTCTGTGTGGCATGTGTTTACCATTGCTCCTTGCAGGTTTTAGTAACACCAGAAGAAACAATAACCGTTTAAACATTGATTCCACAAACTATCACTAATCAGAAGGTTGATTACATATATTTTGTAAATATTATTGTACTTGGCATGATGCAACATTTTAAATTGATTAGGATTTTTAATATGTCTGGTTCCCAAGCTTTTTCTGAAAGCATCTCTCTGTTTAGACAAATACATGCCTCTCTAGCTGCACTAGATATTTGTTTAGTATTGAGAAAAAAAACCCTCATAAAGCATTGGTTTATTGCTGGCCACATGTCAAATACAGGGTTTTGATTTTGGGTATCTGATTACCAGATAGTTCAGAGAAGAATGGCAGAATGATGAGTGAGGCTTGACAGGATTGACTTTTGAAAAAAACTTAGAACTGGGAGATTTTGTTCATTAAGTGGTGACTACTAGAGGCAAAAGGAGAACATGCAGCCAGCCTACAAACTGAGGGAGTACAAGGATAAGGTACATCTTTACATGGTAATATAAGAATTCTTTTGAGCAGTAAGAAATTTAAGCAACGGAAGTCGAAAAGTAGAAAACCTCAGATGAATACATCCTTCCCCTGAAAAATACCTTAGAAAAGAGCACTCAATTTTCAGATTAGCCCTCACTGTTCTGAAGAAAATGCTGCTCATTCTCTTATTTACTGTAGTTACAGTGAGAATGCGTAAAGGACTTAGCCATACACCAAGGTGTGAACCTGCATCTCTGTGTGGCTGGAAGGCTCACAGTGCCCATCCACAGCACCACAAACTGCTCAAGGCTTGACAAGGCATTGCCAGGACTGCACTTATTCCCATCTTTTCTGTGACTTTTGATGCTGGTAGTGTCTTTAACCACATCCCCAGGTACTATGAGCTACCTCTAAGCTGCTGACAGGGTAATCCTGGCAAGCATTGTGTCTCAGTCTCACTGGTGGCTAAGCAAACGTGATGTACTGCATATTAGCAGTTCCCCATAGCACTGTGGAAATATGGGCAGAAACAAATTCCTTACTGTACTGCAATGGCTATTGACTGGGAGGAGAAAAGCCAGGACTCCTTCCATTTCTTGTCCCTTTTATGCTGGAATACTTTCAAATAGATCTAGTGGGTTTTATGGGAACCTGAAGAAATTTTCTCTTTAAAAATAAAGTCTTTGGGTGCCCCAAAGTATTCAGCATGCTTTATGTATCAAAATGAAATAAAAGCAAAGCACTAGGATGCCTTTTAAGTTTCTCTGACATTGTTTGGCTTTTCCTCAGCAATGCCATCTTTCTGTTTCACTGGCTTGGATTTATTTAGGTGATCATGTCAATGATATGTATATTTATTGCTTATTTTTGCTTTCCATCTTCTTCTTGTCAGGTCTCTGCATGAACTCGCAGCAGCATTGCCTGGAAAGCAGGGTGAGAGGCCAATTCTTTTTAAAATAAAAGGCAAAAAAATGCTAGGCAATGGAGTTATGCTGGGGAGGAGCTTGGCCTGTTCTCCTGATATTGTTAAAATCTAGCTGCTGCTGAAATTACTCTGTAACTGCTGATGCTCACATCTGGGAGAAGAGGATGCTCTAAATGCAAAAAGCTTCCTGAATCTTTGGGGAGAAGTATGGTAACTGTGTCCTTCTGCTGGGGAAATGCATTTGTATGTTTATCAACAGTGCAGGAGAACCAACGTACCCGGTGTGGTATGGCTCCAGCTGTAAGTTTACACAGCATTTAGAGTGCCCTTCCACGGTTTTGTAAAAAAGGTCATGTTATTTTTGTGGTATGGTGATTCAGGGATCCAAACACAACAGCTATGCAAGAAATTTCACAGCTTTGCTGTGCTGTGTCAGTTCTGTGATTATAGGCTAACCATTGTCCTGAAATTCCAGTTAAGACACAAAGGTGTCACTAAAAAAAGACTTGCCTTTAGAATGAAAGTTTTAGTTATGATTTTAAGTTAAAATAACTTGCTTCTTCTATACAGCAGTGAAATGGGTATTGCTTTTGTTTTGCTGAATCACTAACCTGGCATAAAACTTATAATAAGGAGAACATAGAGATTAAAAGTATAATGCACATTTCTTTATCTAAATCTCTAGTCTGAGGAGCTCCGTCTTATATCATTGGTCCAGCACTCTTTTCATACATTTGGAATACAAAAGAAATATAATCCAGTCTGTTCAGGTGAAATTCTACACTGGCAAATTTAAGAGGGAGAATTTTGCTTACAGATAAACTAAAACTGTACTTACATATTTCATAACTTTAAGACTGATTTCATTTTACATAATTCAAATTTTAGAATTTATTTCTAAATAATTTTGTTTAAAAATTGTATTCCAAAATAAATTTTAGTTGAAAAACATGCCTAAACTTTTATAATTATAATGGCAACTATGATTTTGAAAATACTCAGTTTTTAATGGTATTTATAACTAAGAAGTGTATGGAAAGTGTGAAATATGAATGTTTTTAAAAACAAACTTTGAAAAAAGTTCACTTTAGAAAAGGTTGTGTTTTTTTTAATCAAATCTTCTTCATTTAAAATAAAATTACCTGGATATTTACTAACAATAATTTTTATTAAACCAAAATGCTTTAGTTTATTTTTACATTTTTATTGTACTTAGTAATTAAGGAAGCTTGTTTTGATAAAGGATTTGGTTTTCTGATATTTCCTAGGGTTTTCTTTCACAAATTATCAGAGTATATAATGTCATGTTTTAAAGGCTACTTAAAAGGCTTTTAGTGCTTTTCCAACATCTTTCAACTTTAAATGACTGTTTACAGAGTGAAAAAAAGAACCAGGCCAAAACATTTTAGCTTTTTACAATGCAGATAAAATAATTACAACTGATTGTAACAAGAAGTTTTCTTTAACTGGACCCTTTTTTTTGTGTCCAGCTCTTCAATTTTTGCTTTCTGATCTAGCAAGGATGTTGATTCTCAAAGGAACAACTGCCCTTGATTAGATCAAGCTGTGCTTCTGATCTTTTAAATTTTCCTAAAACTGCAGTTTACAGTTCCAAAAATCTACTTCCTCCATCTTTTCTCCTATATGACTGCTAAGCAGAAGAGTAATATTTCTAAATTTCTCAGTGCAACCTGATGTAAATATCCTTAATCACCTTTTTGAACTTTTGGAAGTTTTTTGGGTTTTTTTTTAGTGTTTTTTTGTCCCATGCTTCCAAACCTGCAAGGTAGGAGTTTCCACTTGAAGGAGAATGAATTGTCAGTTAAAAGTAATTTTCTCATAGGGTTTTCATTCTTCAGAACCATGCCAATACCTGTGCCTGTAAAGAAGAAATTTATCTTTTTTGAGCTCTGTTGTCAGTACAGCTCTTCACTGCCACAGGTTTGACTGGAACACCCAGTCTTGGATGTGTAGGGTCATGTCACAACTTCATGTAAAATCCTGTAAGCTTGACTCTGATAATGTTCAAATTGTTTATAAAACATGTGTGTATATATCAACAAACATAAACTACATTTGCATTTCTTGCATTTTATAATCTTATCTCTTTCTGGATGAAGATAATTATCTCCATGGCTTTAATGGACATGATTTAGCCCAACTTGCATTCGACTGTGCTGAAGTCAAACTTAATTGGATTGTGGTCACTGTGGTGGCAAAGGGACTAATGCTAAGCAGGTGGAGTCCTTACTGCAACATTTGTCTGTGATAAAATAATACAGTCATTGTATTTGCCTTTTTTAAAATTTATTTTTTAAATTTATTTTTCCCCCTCTTCCTTTTTTTTTTTTCCCCTTAAAGAATCAGTAGTTTCAAGCTGTGTTTCAAACCCTGCAACCTCCAGTCCCAGGAACCATAGTCACTGGCAATATTTGCATTCACACCAATCAACTTATTATGTAAGGAAAACCATAATTTCTTCTCTTTACACATTGTCTTTGTGTTAATTTGCTACTCTGCTCCACAGAAAGTCTCCAGAGTCCAAGAAAAGTGGTTTCTTAAGTCAGTCCAGGAAAATGCAATCTTTAGTGGTAAGGCAGGTGTTAAGTAAACCTTTAGGTTTGGGGTTTCTGCTTTGGTTTGTTTGGTTTGTTGTTTTTTTCTTTCCCCATGGTGTGTAATAACAGTAAAATAGCATAGCTTTATTTGATCAGTGTTAGAGGATGTTTTAACTCTGGTTCCCAAAGGTACCTGTGGTACAGACAGAATGAAAGCACAAAAATCAGCCAGTATATTTTTATTAGGTACAGTGTCAAGGAATAAGCCAGTTATTAATGGTATTTTTTCTGGTCATGGAATTAAATCCTATTTTAATCTAAGGGTGGAAAAGGAAAATTAATGCTGTTTATTCTGAAATATGGCACTGTTCTCTACATAGCTGGGAACAGACTGGAGGTTTTCTCTTTCTGAAAAATAGTTTGCTTACTACATATTATCAATATGAATTCAATTTGCAGAGTAGCTGTAGTCCCAGAACAGAACAATCTCAAAAAATAATAGCTTTCTGCTTTCCCCTTGCCAATCTCTACCCTGGCTCATGCTGGTGCATCACAATGTGTGGTGCAAAGCTGCTTCTTCGCTGTACCGGCGTGGAACACTTCACCTATAAATCACGAAAGAACAGTCTGTACTGTCTTATCTCCTCTTTGACCTGGGTACTGCTCTGACCACCAGAGACTATAATTTACTGTCCGTCGTGCAAGTGCCAAAGAGGCCCTGTGACACCTCCAGGCTTAATAAACCCAAACGTGTTCAGGTGGGACCACCTCATGGACTGACCTTCCGTGTTACTTGCCAGTTCCTACGGATGAGGATGATTATGGGAGAGGGTCAGAGGCCAAGTGAGCTCCTTCAGCACCAGGTTCTGCCTTAAGGCAGAAAAGACAGGATTTCTCTTTGTGTTAATAACTAGCATGACAGTGAGGTGAGATATGTGACCAGACTCCTGGAAACCTTGCTTAAGAGGTGCAGTACAGAACTTTGAATTCCTGGGATGGGTTAGAGAAGAGACATCTCTTGACATATGGTTCTTCACCCACAGAGACACCTGAATGCCACAAAGCTGGGGCAGGATGTCATCTCCCTCTGCTCATGGACTGTTCACCCTTTCCTTTTCTTCTCCTGCAATTCCCATCGAAGTCCTGTTGTGCTGAGTTCAGACTGGATAAACCTTTCCTAAGCTGGCTTCTTTTTCTTCTAGGTCCTAGACCCTCTGAAATTTTCTGGGCCTTATTTACCCTTCTATCTTCCTTTGCATTGCACCCTGCATGTATCTGTCATTTGTACTTGTCTTTTTTTAAAAACAATTTCTTTCCTCACAAAACTGCAGCCTTCATAGCTCCTTCACAAATTACGATTTTTCACTCCGTTTTAATCCAAGTCTTTTCTCTTCTAGATACATTTCATTCAGAAAGTGTTCTGTGGAGTGCCTCAAATACATCTTTGCCCCCATGTGTTTATTATTTCTAACGTGCTGAATGTGCTTACTGTCCATATTCTGTTGTCATTTACACGGATGTAAACCTGGAAGGACTCCATTGGTTCTTATCCATAGGTATGCAGCTGAAAGATGGGTAGCTTAAAACAGAAAAGCTTCTTGTCATTCTGTGGTAAAATGTAAAATGTTTGTGTTGCTCTGCATCCACCATGGTTTTTGTTAGGCCTGAGAGGTTGATTACAAGGTGAACAGTTTTCTTCTGCAATGTAGCATTGCTAATAGATGACACACGATGACTAAGCATCTGTTTCCCTGTCTTGATGGTCTGGTCAAGCTTGACCTGAACCCATAGGATTAAAACATAATTCAGCCATGTTCAGGGCTATAGGTTAAACCAATTACCATTGAACAGTTAACAGAGTTGGCCAAATCCAGCCCTGGTGTTACACCTGGTTTATGCCAAGGCTGAATTGAGTCCCACATTAATAACAATTCACCTTTACAGATGCACTTTTAATGAAATACTGTACTGAATTTATTCCTTGTTTTGTTTCCTCAACAGTATAGGAAAAGTAATTGTATTTTGAAGTTAAATCACTTGGCTGGCACAGACATTGTCAGGATGAATGCTAATTATTCAGCTTAAGGAAGTCCAAAATAAAAAAAAAAAAAAAAAAAAGGGTTGTAAACCATAAATTGAACCCTGATATAGACACACCTAGCAAAGCTTTCACCTTGACTCCTCTGTGCTCCTGCTCCTTACTTTATCAACAACTGAGATCACTTCAGCCCTGAACCATCAATGTTTTGGTCAGCAGGGTTTAGCACAGGAATGCAAATAGCTGTCCCCTGTGGTGAGCAGTTAGACCCCTGCACGGAGCAGTCTGTAGTGAGTATTTCCATATGCCCTGTGTGCCACAGGTGATTTCTCAGTCCCAGCGTGTTGTGCATGCACTTTTCCTTTTAAAATCCTTTCCAGAACTACACTGCTGAGAGAGTCTGAAACCTTCTCCTAATTTGCAGCCTGAGTTAGTCAGGCTTGTTTTATATCCTTTTGTTCTTGGGCCAGTATAGCCTTGTAGGTTCATTAGATGCATAATTGCTGATGTTTATTCTCTTGTATCCCTGCCCAGTTTTTCTTTTGCTGGCATGTATGCCAAGTTCTTCTAACTTCTACAAGCTTTTCACTGCACCTCTTCCAGTCCAAGTTTACCTTTTCTGTGGCGTCTTTTATTGCTACAAGAGAGACTAAGTGAAAAGTAATACTACTGCCAATTGTACGAAAGTGAGCAGTGTTCAGTTCTATAGTCATTGCCCTTGTTTACCTTGCAAAGTTAAGAATGGCTTGTCAATAGGCTTTAGCCAGATGAGTTCTATTTCTGCTGGTTTTTTCTAGGCATTAGCTCTACACTTGCTTAGATTCAGAACACCAGTGCTGTTCAGAGTCTCAGGATGTCTGCAGCTGGGCCAAGCATGTTCCTCTGCTCATCTGAACATATGGCCATACTAAGTTTCTAGGTGTTGCTGGGACTCTCTTTCAAATGTGGTCTAGAGCTTAGCCTGTAAAAATGTTAAAAGGGAAAAATACCTGCTAAGTGAATCTGGATTTGAGCAGCACAAGTGCCAGAGTCAGGCACCCACTGTGCAACTGTTCTCCAAGCTCTCTGCTGTGGTTTTGGTTCCTGTGTACCTATCCCAGAGGGCTCTTCCCTGGTCCCCTGTTGTGCTGGTTTGAGCTGAAGTAGAGTTAACTTTCTTCACAGAGGCTAGTATGGGGCTATGCTTGGGTTTTGTGCAGAACAAATGAACTCCATCCTGGCTAAAACCAGGACACCTGTGCATCCAAGCAAGGGGAGGCCTTGTGCCTGGGACAGGAGAAGATAATTTCTTCCACTGCTGGTGCTGGGATCTAAGGATGGGCAATGAACAGGCTGGCAATGACAGGGTAGATTTTTAGAAGACAGCAATTGAAGAGTTTCAGCAAACACCAAGGTCATAGATGGGAACTGTGAAACTTTCAGACTCCTGAGTCACAGAAGTCTTGTAGTCCATCTCTAATGGCTTTTAAAGTGTTAGGGTTGAAAAACAACCTGAGGACACAGTGACGGGTTCGTACAGATGCATCATATCTCTGAGGACTGCAGTCATACTAATGTAGAAGGAAACAAACAACAAATATAATGGTGAGTATTAAAAAGAATGCGTTGAACTCTTTTTTCAGAAGTGCTGTAAAATTTAATTTAGATAGCATAAGCATCGATTCAAAACATTTGTTCACACTGTACTACTGTTACCTCATCTACTTTCCTTTGCTGATATATGTACTGCAGCTACAGATTTATTTCTACAGATACATATTTTTGTATTTTGGTAATAAATTCTTTTTAATAGAGTGACCCCCTAGAACTGAGCTCTTATGATCTGATTGATTTAAATGCCTGTATGAGACTGTGCTTTCACTGTCTGGCAAAACACATAACATAAATTTGACTCTGGGACCAAATAAATTGGGGAATTGTACTAAATAGTACTAAAGAGGGAAGATGGGTTGTGAAAGAAGCCACTGCAACAAATAATGCATACTCAGAGTGTACAATGTAAAATAAATTAAATCCTTATGAAAACAGGAAACTTGTTACCAACAGTAGAGCCTAAGTGAGGTGTGAAAATTACTACACATACAGCCTCATAGAGATACATATCTCTGCTCCCTTGGCAGAAATATTAGATGTACTTAACCATATGTGGTGGTATTAGAAAACTGGTGATATGGAGAGAGCAAGAACATTTCTTTCTTTTCTTGTAACAAATGGCGAAGTTCCCTGACATAACAATAGATAATCCATAAAAGATTAAAAAGCCCAGGCGATGATTTGATTTAGTTTTGTGTCACTCTAGGTTTAGTCCAGCAAAATAACCTTCTTTTTCCTGATTTAAGATGAAGTAGTGCATTGTTGGAGGAAAAACAAACCAGAATGGTCTGCATAGCTCATTATTGCAGAGGAAATCCAAAAAGCAGTGTGGGTAGATGTTTTTCAACACTTCTTATTCTTAATAAAAATAGAGGGGGAATAATGCAAAAGTACTTTTCCTTTTCTTATTTCGAATAATTTTCTTCAGCTTTCTTGGGCTGGATATGCAGAGAGTTAGGTCCCTCTCTGGGGCTGTTTTTCAGACACATTCCAGTGGCACTAAATGTGACCTAACAGCTCATCTTCTTTGAATTAAGTGGCTTAATCAGACATTTAGATGAAACATGGTACAAACTGGAAACAAAAAAAGACTGTGAGCTTGCCCAGATGCAACATTCTCTTGAAATGTTGACTGAAAAGTTAAGATACTCTATCTAGTAAATCTGGTTTAAAAAACCTCTCTTTCAGTCTGCTTTTTACTTCCTTGGTTTTCTCAGTGTTAATACAGCACCAGAAATATTTTACAGCTTCTCTCTTTGGTACATTCTTATTGCATGTGTTGAATAATGCCTTGCATCTGCTATAAGGAAACAAATGGCCATAATCTTTAGTGCCAAGGTTAAAAGGCACTAAGGAAAACATAAACCCAGTTTTTTATGTCATGAGCATGAGAACATAGAGAGTAGGATCTCAGTTGCTCCAGAGAGGGCATTTCCATCACAGGAGGGGAGCTAGTCCCATTAGTTTGTGGATGTGCTGGGACATACTGGCGTTTTATAACCACAAATGGCTGCTGCTTCTCTGCAGGTGCAGCAGTGTCCCTTGGTAGCTACTTGCAGCACTTTGCTCTGCAGGAACAGAAATCTAGAAGGGACCAAACAGGAATGGTGAATTCCTTGGAAAAGAGTGAAGAAGCTTAAGAGGGTGCTCTCTCATTGTACCTACAGTCTGTAGTCTTCTCTGTACTGTACTGTTACAGAGTAGGATTGCAATAACATCATGGTATAGCTCTGTTAGCAGTTTGGTGACTCCTAACAAGCATGGCTATAATGTGAGACACCTGAACTCTTCAAGAATGGAGATCTGTGCATTGGTTGGCCTGCTTGGCTAATGCTGAATAAAATAGACAAGGGAACAAAAGGGTAGTGTGGGTGGATGGAGGTTGTAAAGAGAGGCAATACTTAGAAGAGCAGGAGTGTGAAGCCATGGATCTGGATAAATACAGGGAGATGGTGGAGATAGCAGTTTGCCATGGAGTTCAAGGCTTTACTCTGCTGTCATTTACTATGCAGTCATTCTGGCCTGCCCTGTGCTCTGGGGCATTTCACATTGTGACATCAGGTAAGATTTGATCTCTAGGGAGGAGCCAGAAGACAATGAAACTGTAGATATGTTTTGAGGATGGTATTTGGATTTTTACATTTAGTGCTGAGGCAGATTGTCTGGGGATGGAAAGAAGCTGCTGAGCTTGTTAGAGGCTCACAGGGGAGAAAGTGCTCTATAAGATAGTTTGAGAGTTGTTAGTTGTTTTGGCAACTGTTATTAGACATGGCCCATAATTACTTCTGCAGCTATAGAGGAGTGTAATTTGCTTTTAATTACTGTATTAGCAAATATATCAGCAGGGAATCCAACAGAAAAAAAGATTGCTGAATTTCTTTCAGTCCTGTTCTTAGAGACTGTAGGAAGGCAAAAATATTTGGACATAAAAAAAATTCTCTAATAAGTCCCAAACAGGCACATTCTGAGACTGAGGGTGGAAATAGCTATTCTAGATAGCAGAGGGCTGGCTTCTAGCATAGTCCTACAAAGTGGAAATAATAGCCTCTTTCCATTGTAATTTTAAAATTGTAACTCAGTGCTGTTCTTCTGATGCTTTGTGATGGATGCCAGGACCAGAGCCTGCTCTGCTCCAAGTGTGAGTCAGATAATAAAGCAATTTCTGAGCTGTAGCGGCATTGCACCTTTCCTTTTGTTTCCCCTGAAAAATACTGTAAGGCTGCATTATCAAGATTCACCCTTGCAGACTAATATTTTATTTTTAAATCATCCTTTAAAAGAAATTCTGAGTCCTGAAGGGGATGTCTTATCTCTCATCGTGGGCACATCTCCTGAACAATTCGAACAGGAAGATGCTACATGCATTTTCTTACCTTGAAACTCAAGCAAAGAAAAGAAATTCAGTGGATTTCCTGGCTTCTTAATCTTCTTGCTGAGAAACCGCTCTAAACACTAATGAACATTAAATCGCTATTGCTCTGTTGGTGTGTAGCGCTTCAGTCAGCAGTCCTTCCAGAATCAATAACAGCAGGCAATCTACTGCAGTTCCTCTGGTGTTTATTTTTAAAGATAATACTTGCAATGCTTTAAAAAATGAAACATTTCATTTTGAAGGTGGCAGAGCTGGAAAAGTTCTTCAGGAAGCTTTTACAGAATGTGAAAGGGACAAACCATTTGGATTTCATTTTTGCCTCCCTGCTGCCTAGTCTGCTGCTGAGTCATGAGAGACCATGACTCTTGTCAGATCAGGGTGGCCTTCCCCACTGGCTTCCCCTAGTAGCAAAGCACAGGAGCCTGTGCAAGTGCAGCTTCGCATAGGAATCAACAAATGAGGAAATGGGGCAGCTAAATGAGGGCAGGTGGTAAACAGCAGAACCCCCAATACTTTGTTTTAATTTGAAAACTGAACTGCAGTAGAAAAAAATAGCTTGGTTGGTTGTGTGTGCATCTCCAGCTGTAACACCTGGGTAAAGGACAGCATGATGTATGCTAAAGAGGCTTTTCCAAGCAATTTTGCTGTGGGGTTGACTTAAGGTTGTACACAGCTCCTGCACTCTGGCATTTCCTAACTTCTGAATATTTGGTTTTACAACTAGAGAGCAGTGGCCCCTCAACATCATTTTATGCGAAGCATCTATAGACCACCTTGTCTATCAGTAGTAACTTTGCCTGACTAACAGTTCCAGCAAAAATCTCATCTGAGTCCATCAGGGAACAGGTATTTTTTCCCTGTCTGACAGTCAAAGTATTTTTTCTGATTCTGAGATGGGGTCTGGGGGAAGATGTGTCATTTTGTCATGTTAAAACAAAAATTATGAGGAGAGACTTTAGCTCTTCACTGAGTTTTCAATTGGAAACTACTGAGAGCAGTGTGGGAAGAGAGAATCAGGAGGCAACGGCAGGGGTAAAATGCCACAGCTAGGGTGGGAGATCTGGAGAGTCTTGTGGAGAGGAAAACCAAGTAGGGCAGGTAGGTACTAGTCTATCTCAAGAAGCTGTGCATCTACTCTTTTTCACAGTGGCTATCTCTGTTTTTCTATGTTGCTTACATCCTTACTCAAATTATGCAGGTAAAAGGAAGCAGAGTCTGAGGAAAAATCAAGCAATAGAGGACAAGGACCTGTGTGCACTGGGGAGGCTTGGAAAGCAGTGGCCGTAATCTCGATGCTTTAATTCCCCTCCTGTAAGGGGGATCAGTTTTGCTCAGAGAAATGCCATGACGATGCATGTATTCAAATTTTGTGGAGCACTAGGAACAAATGACATCATTTTGTATTCTGTACAGGGAAGTTTAAATAAGGCCTGCAGGCCACATGCTGAATGTTGTGGATAAAGATGAGTCTTCACTGAACACTGCAGACACCCTGTGGAAGAAATTGTACATGAGCTTCTAATTAAAAGCTGCATTTATACATAAAACAGCCTGAATTCAGACTTTTTGTGAATCAATAATCCTGGCTCATCCTAACCTTACAGTGCTTGATTTTGCACCTAAGTGTTTCTTTTAAAGTTATTTGTCTGTATATGAGCTATAATGAAGACACATGGAAGCACATGAAGAGGGCAGAAAAAGACAAATAGATTAAGAAAAAAGACAAATACATTCACTCCCATGCATCAGGTATGAGGTTAGCACACATCTTCACTTTTCCTTAAACCCTTGAGCAACATATGAAGAAGGACAGAAAAGTCTTCGAACAGGACAGTCAGTCCTTTACTGCTTCTTGAAAACATCAGAGATTTTTCATCAATTTGTTCTCTATCACCTTGATATTTCATTTACTTTTGCTTCTTTTTTTCTCAGAGACCTTGATTTAATTCTTTCAATAGACAGACACTGCTGAGCACCTCCCTCACCTTGCATTGATAAGGATGTTGCAATGTCTGTGCTCCTGCTAAGAGAGAGCTAGAAAGGCAGCACCAGGGAATGAGTCCATTAAAAATACCTCCAAAGACCAAAACTGGGAAAGTAGGCAGAAACACCTTAATCAGAGTTTGTATTTCAGTTCTGCTCTGTGCCCAAGCTGACACAAGCTGATGCCTGTTTCTTCCAGATATCCTTACAGCAGGAGCAAGCCAATGTCATACAGACTGTGGGCCTAAACATGGAAAAGGTTTTGCCCTTGGAGCTGAAATGGGTAACAAGTCTCCCCTGCTAGTGCCTCTGCAGGTGAGGTTACAGGTTGTGGATTTGTATATTTGGGTGGCCTAGATTGTTTGTGGAAGTGTGTATCTCTGATTCTTCCAAGGAAAAGCAGAAGGAGGCTGCAAGAACTGCAATGAGGCTTCAGAATGCTGTTCTTAGGGCTTTTTAGAAATGTAGGAAAACTGGGCCAAGGCAGTGAAACTGAATGTTATAGCAAATGCAGTTTATTTTGAAGAGAGGGGGTGAAATGCAGTGTGTCTATGTGTGCTCTTTTATTTCATACAGTGAAGTTTTGCTATAAACTATTAGCAAACTATCTACCAATGTTGAAGTTTGGCTTTTAAATACATATTTAGGCATCTGTTTAAATACGCTGATATTAAGAAAAACCAAACAATCAAAACTATGCTCTCATTAAAGCCCAGTGCCTGTGAAAATTATGTTTCTCCTGACCACGACTATCCAGCCCTTATCACAGTGGGACCTTAATTCTTGATCAAAACTAAATGCTCTTGCTGTATATACAGATGGTAATGAAGTATGAAAGCAGAAAACAAGGACTGGAGTTGAAACCCATGTCTCATTTATTGCTGGAAAAATAGAAATCGTATTGTGTCTCAGTAATAGAAAAAATTCAAATATCTTTTGGTGCTTCATCTTTGCAGCTGGGTACACTGGTGGAAAACTAAACAACACACTGGCACAAAAGGGCTCAGGATCATATTCATAAAAATCTGTCATCACGGATATTGATGTCCAAAGATATGTATCTGGCAGAGAAATGAAAACTAATTTCCCCAAGACAGTGCTGTGAGGAGGGTGCATTGGAAGTAATGCTAGGTCCTGGGAATGGAGGCCTGGACATACCCATTACCAATGAATTGCTGCTTTGACAATGTTATTTCTTATAAATGGCAGCATCTTTTCCTCTGCAGAAATCTGCAATCCCAAGCTCAAGTCAAAAAGTTCCTACCTGTGGATAGTTACGCCACTTAGCAAGATGTTGCAGAAAGAATAAGAGGAAAAATGACAACCCAGTGAACACTGAGAAATATACCTCAGTATTCTAGTGACTGAAAACAGATTTGGTATTCAACAGCTGCAAGAGAAAATGTTTGACATCAGTCTCTGCAGCCAGTTTCAAGGAAAGGGAGGGTCATTAAGCATGAACTGTGTCAGCCAAAAGCCTCCCACCTCTCTTGAAAGCCTGCTGGTATATCTGACTCTGTAGTAAAGGTCATTTCTCATCTTCGCGGGTACAAAACGGTGTAAGGATTTCAGGATATCTCACAATAAAGTCTTTGCTGCTCTGTATCACCTTTTCACTTGGAAATCTGAATCCAAATAATGCTGGTTTCCTGTTAGGCTTTCCCAGTAGCGCTTTATCAAACACCAAGATTTTATACTGTTCCTGAGGGCAATTTGTTGGACTGAATCCTTCCTTATGGGTTTTCACTGTAAGCAACACACCTTTATCCAAGTGTTTTGTTAATTGTGAATGAACATAAGCCAAAATGAGTTTTGTGAGTGCCTGCTCACCTAGGTATACTATCTATACAAAATAAACAGCGTTTTGTCCTTTAAAAAAGAGATTAATCTTTGGTTTAAAACATCACAAGTAACTGAAACACCCAGATGGACTTATTTGCTCTGTTGGATGATTAAGTCACTAATTTTATAAATCCATTTTATTTATTCCTTTTTTTTTGACATGGTGAACAGAATTCTTTCATGATAAGATACTAATTTCTCTTGCGGTTTTGACTGAATTATTCAAAAGTTGCTCAATACAGCAGTGTTTCAACACTGCTTTATATTCAGGTCTTCCACTCTTACTTTGGCTTGCACTAGCCATGACTGTTGTTGCATTCTCAATTGTCATGGTGACTTTTCCTGCTTAAGAACATGAAAAGATCAAGGTTTATTAGCATATATTTCTGAGTGGCTTGAATCTCTCAAGCCCTGTCCTAAGACATCGCTGAGAAGGTATAGAGCTATTCTTTATCCTTAGGTGCAATACTAGCATAAAAAAGCCACAGTCTTTCTGTCCAACCTACATGATTTAATTTGATCAAGAAAACCCTATGCTGTCCAGACCTAAAATGACCATGTAATTATGTGCAGTAGAATAAAAGACAACTTCAAAAATTGCTGGTTACTGTAGTTTCTTCACTAATCACTTGGAAAAGTGATAACACATGTTTAAGCATTGTCCTCATTGCCAATTTATAGCATCATTAGGTTTTGCTAGGAAAATCTTATGCTAATTTTGGTTCTTATGCTCTGTGAGTTTAGATATGGCTGCTTTTTTGAAATTCATCTCTGCTTTTGTGCACCTTAATTTCTGTTGTTCAACTTTCATACTCATCTTTGAGTATGAAAGGATCAAAGCATCTAAAATGTAGATGGTGGTCAGTGTCTTTGTAAATTAGCTTCTTAGGGCATGAAAAATTTTGTTTGTGACTATAATTTTGCCACCAGAAATGCAGCTGTATTTGACTTAAAACTATTGACATCCTTAGTTCCAGTAAACCAACTAGTTTCAGTAGGGCAAACTGTGGTTTACACATTCACCTGAGCCACGAGGGACCCATCTTCTCTCTAAGGAAATATGAACCTCAGACTCCAGGGCCGGTGGTTTGGACAGGCAGATAATGATGGCAGAGGGAGGAGCAGAAGGGGTTAGAGGTGCTCAGGGTGTGCTGATGAGCACCAACACTGTATGATGCAGTGTTGTCACATCTGTGGCACCCCTTGGTGTGAAAAACCCTGAAAATGCAGACAGCACTTCCCAATGCACTTGACCAAAAAATGCTGTGTTTTGTCTTGGTTTTCTTGCATTAGCTTCTAATGCTGATTTCATTATATAGCTGGTGAATTGTGGCAATTGCATCTATAAAATCCATTAAAGTGGCTGCTGTGTATGTTTAGAATAATTAAAAATGTTTCCTTTAAAAAGGGCAAAGTCTTGTTTAATTTTTTTAGGGTTTTATTTTGCACTCCAAGTGTGAAATGGAAGATAAGTAAGAAATGTGAATCATTTTGTATACAAGTAAATTGCAGACAGTTCCATTTGCCTTTTTTTCTGCACAGTATTCACATCCAATTTGCATTATGTGCTGTATCAATTGACTAATAATTTATGGTGATAGAGCACCATTTTAACATAAGTACATAAGAGCAGAAGAAAAAAGGCTGTGCTTTTAAACTAACTTTTATTTATTGGGTTTTGTATTTAGTTTTCATCCATAATTTCACATAAATGCTTGTTGTTGTCTTTATCCTTCCAGAAATACCTTTTAAAATTCATAAGCTCATTAAAAAAATTAATAGGTAGTGATAGTTGCCAGTCATTCTGTCTTTTATAAACCTTTTTAAAGTGAATATGCTATTTGAATTGCAAACTCAGCTGTTGCCTGCATCCATGGAACAATCACGGTGGTAGACACAAAATGATCACAATTTTTCATCAAAGTGCTTTAACCCCACCCCTGTCAGCTTGTTTCCCAGATAACAAAGTAGGATAATTTCTGTGATTAATTTGGCAAAGTTTATCAAACTAAATGAAGATAAAAGGCTTTGGAAAACTGCATAGTGTTAAATGTTATTAAAACAAAGCAAAATGGTCTCTTCCAAACTTTTTATATGCACTCAATAATGTCTGAAATATTTGCCTCCTTGACAACACCATCAGAAACATCTGGATCAAAGCTACCAGTTCCCCTGCTAACACAAACATCCAAAATAATAGATATTGGTTACTTCACACAAACAGATTTTAAGTCAGTCTTTGTCCTAAATATGTGCATTAGAAGAGGTGTTCATGAATCTGTTAGGAGTACAAGAAAATCCAGAGATCCCTTCTTAACATCTGTAGGAATTGCAACAGAATTTTGCACATTTGAGGTAGTATACGTCTGGCTCCATTTATTTCTAAGAGTTAAGATCAATAAATAAGAGAACATAATTTTGAAAAATTATGCATCTAAAATTACAAGAAGTTGGCAAGAACCTCAAAATGTTTTTTTTAGAACCTCGCAATCTGGAGATATAATTTACTAACAATTTCTTTCCTTTACATGGCCTCTGTGGTGGGAAATGTGTCTGTGCAGTCCTTATGCTCTTGACTGGGCAGTGGGAGAGAAGTGGGAAAGGAAGGGAAGCGATCACCAGGAACAAATTCTCTTTTTCTACTCTACACAGGCCTCTTTAGCAGAGCCTGTTGTGTTAGGGCAAGGGCCAATGGTTTTAAACTAAAGGAGGGTCAGTTTAGATTTGATATAAGGAATTTTTTTACAGTGAGTGTGGTGAGACACTGTAACAGGCTGCACAGAAAGGTTGCAGATGTCCTATCTCTGGAAACATTCAAGGTCAGGTTGGATGGGACTCTGAGCAAGCTGATCTAGTTGAAGATGTCCCTGCTCATTGCATGGAGGTTGGATGAGATGACCTTTAAAGGTCTATTTGAACCCAAACTGTTCTATGACATGGAATCAGTATTTTTTATCTTTCTTCTTTTACTCATGATGAATGTCTTTTAATAATGAGTATTTTTAATTAAAAAATTAATGTTTTGATTTTAAAATGGCTAACTGAATGTGTTTGGCTGAAAATTGTTAATATTTTCACTTTGCTCAATATGTTCAGAATTACCATTTTATGATTTATCCTTTTATAATTCCCTCATTTAATATCTTTGGCTTTAAAGAACTGATTGCTATCACAAAGCATCCCTGTCTATCCCACAGAGAGATGAATAACATGTTTCAGGGAGGTAATTCTGTTGTGACCGTACTGTAGTATTCAAACCAGCTGACTGCTGGCTGCAGGCTTTGGAAAAGGGTTTCACAAAACTAGAATGTGACAGCCAGACTACTGCAGTGGTATAATTAATGGTGGTCTCCGCATACCAACCTGTTTAATGAACATTTGCCACTGAGAGACGTTTATCTTCACAACTTCACAGACTCTTTGTGTTGAAGGCAGATGTCTTCAATGAACAACATCATACACAGTGAGTCTGACAGGAGGAAAATCTCTGTAACTCGCTGATGCCAAAGCAAGCTGTTTAGCCTGTATGATGCTGATGGGGAAATTAAAGGGTAGGAGACTAATATGTCTCATTCATAACTGCTCTAAAGTATACTTCCAAATACAAATTAAAGGACAGGTTTTGAAGGTTATTGAGCATGTACAGTGCCCACTAAGTCAGTGGGAACCACAGCTGCTGTAGACCCTCTAAGAGCTGACCCAAATAAAGTACAAATGTCAAGAAAATCAGTTGAAAGCCTTGGGGCGCTAACTGCATTGTACACAAGTCTAATTGTGTTTATCAGCAGAATGGTGCTACATCTTTTTTGCTGTTGATTTAGGAAATCCAACTTTTCATTGACTCAACAGCAGCACTGAATGCCCCAAGTACCTAAATAAATCTCATCACAGGGAATCCTTCCTCTCCATCATTTCATTTGCACGAATCCTCCTTAAAGTACTGTCTCATCAGCAGAGACTGAGGCAAGTGTATCTTGCCTCTTGCCGGTAGCAGGGAGGAATCACACACTGGGGAAAGAGATGTCCTTTCCATAGTACATCTTTCCTGTGTACTTTATCTTCTTCACTGCAAGACTCTAACGCTGATGAGCCCTGCAGGCCCTAAAGATTCAAACACAATGGCACAACAGGAAGATTAAGCCTAGAAAAATAATTGGATTTCACTTCCTCCAACACTGAAAAGAGCTGATTTTTTCCATTAAAGAAAATTTTTCCATTAGAGTATTTTCCATTAAAAATTGCTTCCTGTGGAAAACTGGGTTTCTATTTAAAAGAGCATTTTCACAAGCAGGAATTTTACAAGAAAGGAACATGCTTTACATATACACTCCCAAGTTTAAGATACTGACTAAAAAGGCAATGTTTCAATTTCTCTGTAATTTAGAACAAAATTAACAGTTTTGGCAGGATTTACCTCCTCCATTATTTTTTTTATGCAAAGTGCATGTCAGGGCCTGTAAGACACCTTCAGGCTGTGATTAACCTAAGTAGCCTCAGCTGAGACTCCCACCATGCTTTACATATACACTCCCAAGTTTAAGATACTGACTAAAAAGGCAATGTTTCAATTTCTCTGTAATTTAGAACAAAATTAACAGTTTTGGCAGGATTTACCTCCTCCATTATTTTTTTTATGCAAAGTGCATGTCAGGGCCTGTAAGACACCTTCAGGCTGTGATTAACCTAAGTAGCCTCAGCTGAGACTCCCACCCATGCAACCCCTGCCCACACCCCAGGCCTCCATTTAAGCTCAGATCCAGAAAGTACCCAGAGCTGGCCTGAGCTCCATCAGAAATATATTTGTGTTTACTCCTGTATGCTGCTGTCCTGGCTTGCAGATTATTTTTTTACTGGATGGGGTCC